>NW_004949126.1:3933051-3940769 GCF_000317375.1 Microtus ochrogaster | reverse complement strand
AATTAAATAAAAAGAAAAAAAAAGAAAAAAAAATCCATGACTCATTTAGAATTGATTTCCCTGTATAGTAAGAGATAGAGGTCTAGTTTCACTCTTGTTACTATGGATCTTCAGTACTGCTTGCCACAGTTTCAGACTGTTCTTTTGATTTATATTTTCCAGGCTGTTAGTCTGTGTGTTTTTTTTCCCCATCCCACACTACTCTGTTCACTGTTTACTTTGCAGAAGCTTCTGATGAAACCATTCTACTTTTTCTAGTTTCTCTTTTATTGCTTGTGAAACAGTTGGAGGGTGGGAACTCACTAGAGAAAGGAGATAAATCAGGGTGGTCTTTGGGGGATAACCATCTCTGAACTCATTATGTTTCACTCTTTGCTTCCTGTCCACTGTGATGTGAGCTGTTGTCCAGCACAGGATCCAGTAACCATGTTTTTTTTTTTTCTTCTAAGTCTATGGGGCCCAGTGACCAAGCAGTGAGCCCTTTGGAACTGTCATCCAAAATAAATCCTTTCTCCTTTCATTGTTCACTCCCCTATTTGGCTACAGTAACAATAAAGGTAACTAACTATATAATACGAAGAGCTCACTCTAATGTAAATGTAATCATATCAGGATTGGCCTTTTGTCTGTAACAGATGCATTGGATCGATTTAAGAGCTTCAAAATAGAATCCTGGGGAGTAGAAACTGGACTGAGCGAGCTTTGGCTCAAAATTTTCTGTAAACCAAAACTCCGAATAATTAAATTATTAAAAAAGTACATCATGCTATTTTTTCAGCTTCAATATTTTTCAACATTGTGTAGGTGATTTCTCCCTTCCAACTATGCTGAAGAAAAGGTAGGAGGATCTTGTCAGGGCTAGGGTAATTTAGTGGAAAACAACTAGAAGTTAGAGGAGCATTTCATCAAAGAATGGGTGGATGAGGTTAACACATTGTTATTTCTGACATTGCAAATGTCTTGCTTTGTGATTAGACCATCTGTGTTTGTTAATTGGTGCTCATAGAAGGCAGACTCTACTCCCACAGTGCCTGGGAGACTGGGGAGCTATCTCTCTAGATGATTCAGTTTTACAGGAATAGTCCCCAGCTTCTGAGAAAGACACTGCACACTTATACATCTGGCAAGAGGCCTTAAAAAAGATTTATACCTCACAAAGATAAAGAATTCACAATTACAATTTCCCTTCAAGTAGATGGTGACAGTAAGCGGAGGTCAGAGTTTAAGGTGAGGTAGAAGCCCATCTAAGGTTTAGTTAAGCCAAGGGACTTGGGAAGATCATCATCATCCCCATCACTTTCATTTCTTGATCCTCGTGATTAGAAATGTCAGTTGTAGAAGGAAGTGAAGTCTATTTGGAAATCTCATTTTTCTGTTTGCGGAGGTTGTGACCCTAATTCACAGATGTTCCTCTGTGTAGAGGAGGTTTAAACTTCAAGAGACGAACTACCGAGTGGTAAAAGTGCTGGGGCTCTATTAAGCCTCAGAGAGTTCTCTTTATTAGCATTTTTATCTGTTTTCTGTGACTTTCATACATGTATACAATGTTTTTGGTCATATCTACCTACCCCCAACTTCACCTGCCTCGGAATCCCCTCCTCTATTACATCTCCCTTTCAACTTCATATCTTCTCTTTCACTTATAAAAGAACTGATTTGATTCAGTGCTGCTCATATGCTCTTAGTTGTGAGTCACCCTATCAATGGTCGTAACCAAAGAAAGATGACTATCCTTCTTATGCTATTAATGCCTTAGCTAGGGATATGGCTTCCTAAGCTCTTCTCCCATCCATACTGGAAATTGTTAACCCTGTAGAGTTTTTATCAACCACTAAAAATATTATGTTCCTTGAGAACCCTACTGTGTAACTAAACCTAAAAACTAATCTATAAAGTTATTAAAAAATTGAGCTATGTTATGCATTTTTATATAACTTACTTTAATAATACTTTACCTTAAAAATTCATTTTCAGGCTATACATTTAAGTATGCAACATACATGAGAGTGAAATGTTAACTATAGTTAAATAAGTAACATATTCCATCTTTCAGAGTTATCTTTGCTTTAGTAGTAATTGTAACTTAAATATGTTCTCATAACAAATCTTCATTATATAATGCAGTAGAACTAACAATTGTCCTCATGAGCATTAGGTATCCAGATTTATTATTTCAAACCAAAATGCTTTACACTATTTCTTCTCACCCTGCAACTCCTAGTTCCTGCCTCATCCCCTGGGGATCTTTACTGTATGTTTCTAAATATACATCTTTTAAAAAATTAGATTCTACATATGGCCATTTCCTTTGTATCAAGCTTACTTTACTTGAAGTGGTGTGTTCTGGATTCATGCATGTTCTTGCACATGGCAGCAGTTCCCTGTCAGTAAGGCTGAGTGTACCTCTTTTACGTATTTTTCTTATCAATGTGTACTTAGGTCATTTCTGGATTTGAGGTTGGTGAATACAGCTGTGGTGAACACAGTACAGATATCTCTATAAAGCACTAATTTTATTTCCTTTTTTTATTTATCCATCCACGAGAATTCTGCATCACATTGTCATTCTACTTTTAATTTTTGGTGAGCATCTACCATTTGTACTAGTTTATATATTGACCAATAGTATTCAAAGGTTTCCGGTTGCTTGTGTTTCTAGTAATGCCCATTCTAACAGTACTGAGGTGATCACTCATCACAGTTTAGACTATTTCCCTATCAATATCATAGGGATATATATATATATATATGTATATATATATATATACATATATATGACATACACACACATAGATATAGATATGTCAAGTTCAACATTAACACACAAAACTGATATTGATTGCTGGAGTGAGGTGGCTTTGCTTCCTATTTGTGTAATCTTCATTGAAGAACATTATTTTTCTTATTTCCATAACAGGGTCATTCCTTTTATATTTGCCTTTCATCTCTTGATCAGAAATAGTGTGCTGACTTTTCTTCCTGATGCAAAACTCAACAAATGATGAATGAATGCATTTCCACTCTACTTTCTTGACTCTTATTGGGTTGTTCACGAAAAAGCATTATCATTCAAATGTTCTTCTAATCATGAGTCTCATAGCATTACCAGCAATCAGAACAGATTTGTAATTTGTGAGCCATGTGTGAGGAGAAGATATCTTGCTTCACTGAGAAAATAGACAATTTCGTGAAGTATTGGCCATTTATCTGTCAAAGTGGGCTATTATACATTGAACCACAGCAAGAAGCTATCATCTACTTTCAATTCCTTTCATTTATTCTTTAATGAAGGGTATTTTTTTGTTTCTTGTATAAAGCTGATCCAAAGTCTATATTTGAATTCACCTTTGACAAAAATAGATAAGTGAAAATATTAATCAGGAGAACACAATTTGAATGATAAAATTAGAATTACTAGGTTGACTGCAATTATAAAATTTTAAAATACCATTCATTGAGAAGCAAGGAGGGCACAGAGAATAGTACGGAGCATCTTTTATCCTCTACAGGCTCATCTCACCACTGCGGGTTGTTTTCTAATGTGCCAGACATGAATACTCTTCCATTGTGTGCATGTAGAGGCCGTTATCTTTGTAGAACTAAAGAGATTTTTATTTATATATAAATAAGTATAGAACTGGTCATTATAAGACTTGATTTTTTACTTCTGTTCTATAATTCACAATGTATAAGTGTTGTAGCCTTAGATGAGCCGTTAAGTTTTTCTGAGATGAGACTGCTTCATCTGAAAAATGTAAATAATAAAAGGGGTTCTTGTTTTGTCTGTTACAAAGTTGTAATAAGCAGCAAATAACTTGAGGCATGCTAGTGTATCTTGTCACCATAAAAGACTATAGAGGATTATTATTTATGCTCCAATGCATGCATTGGGCATGTTCGGTATAATCTCTATTTTCAGAAACTTACACTCCATCATGTTGACATTTGCTAATTTTAAATCATGCTGCAAATGAATGACTCAGATTGGAACACCTGCTATCATAATTTCTTAAGAAAATGAGTATCATTTGATTTACTAGAGCATTTTATCTTAATAAGATCAGTTCAGCATTTATTAGCATGTATTAGCCCTGTAATCCCCTTAACAGGCTATCACACTTGATTCTTCTGTCAGATATCAGAGCAGTAGTTGCGTTACTCTCCAACAAAATGCTCAGCAGGCACCATTGAACTTCATAGTTCTTAATGCTTTTCCAGAAATACTCTAAAATGTATAGCGTTTGAAAATACGTATAACATGATAGTTTGTCCAACAAGAATGATATATTTTATATTATATTTTCTGTATTGCTAAAAATGATAACTATAAATTTAAACGAATGGTCTTACATTAATCTTCATTTGCCATTACATTTTAACAGATTTAATTCATCCACCATTGGGTGTTTTCCAGAAGAAGAAGTTGCCATTACATTTTTAAAATGACTACAAAGAGAAATATCACAGGAGGCCATCTTAAAATAAATGTGGCTACTAGAACATGAAGACAAAATAAGTTTTATTTGTACGAAATTTGTATATATTCCACACTTTCTTCATCCATTCTTCCATTGAGGGGCATCTAGGTTGTTTCTAGGTTCTAGCTATTACAAATAATGCTGCTATGAACATAGTTAAACAAATGCTTTTGTCATATGATAGGGCATCTCTTGGGTATATTTCCAAGAGTGGTATTACTTGGTCCAGGGGTAGGTTGATCCCGAATTTCCTGAGAAGCCGCCACACTGCTTTCCAAAGTGGTTGCACAAGTTTGCATTCCCACCAGCAATGAATGAGTGTACCCCTTACTCCACAACCTCTCCAGCAAAGGCTATCATTGGTGTTTTTGATTTTAGCCATTCTGACAGGTGTAAGATGGTATCTCAACGTTGTTTTAATTTGCATTTCCCTGATGGCTAAGGAGGTTGAGCATGACCTTAAGTGTCTTTTGACCATTTGAATTTCTTCTGTTGAGAATTCTCTGTTCAGTTCAGTGCCCCATTTTCTAATTGGGTTAATTAGCATTTTAAAGTCTAGTTTCTTGAGTTCTTTATATATTTTTGAGATCAGACCTTTGTCAGTTTTGGGGTTGGTGAAGATCTTCTCCCAGTCAGTGGGTTGCCTTTTTGTCTTAGTGACAGTGTCCTTTGCTTTACAGAAGCTTCTCAGTTTCAGGAGGTCCCATTTATTCAATGTTGCCCTTAATGTCTGTGCTGCTGGGGTTATACGCAGGAAGTGATCTCCTGTGCCCATAAGTTGTAGAGTACTTCCCACTTTCTCTTCTATCAGGTTCATATCACCATAGAACCTTCATCTGACGATGGATGGAGAGAGAGACAGAGACCCACATTGGAGCACCGAAATGAGCTCCCAAGGTCCAAATGAGGAACAGAAGGAGGGAGAACATGAGCAAGAAAGTCAGAACCGCAAGGGGTGCACCCACCCACTATGACAGTGGGGCTGATTTATTGGGAGCTCACCAAGGCCAGCTGGACTGGGACTGAATAAGCATGGGAGGGATAAAACTGGACTCTCTGAACATGGCGGACAATGAGGGCTGATGAGAAGCCAAGGACAATGGCACTGTATTTTGATTCTACTGCATGTACTGGCTTTTTGGGAGCCTAGTCTGTTTGCATGCACACATTCCTATACCTGAATGGAGGGGGGCTGCTTGGACTTCCCACAGGGCAGGGAATCTGGACTGCTCTTCAGAGGGAGGGGGAATGGAGTCGGGGGAGGAGGAGAGGAGTAGGGAGAGGGGGAGGGAAATGGGAGGCGGGGAAAAGGCAGAAATCTTTTCAACAGAAAAATAAAAATAAATAAAATAAAAAAGAAAGAAATTTGTAGCTCTCTGTTCCCCTGGATCCAACCCTCAGTTACATCCCTGGTAGTACAACAGATCACCAGCTGCAGCCTTTCTTCCCACGCTTCCATTTTCTATGAATCCCCCAAACTATCTCTTCCTAAACTCTCAAACAAATGTGTTGCTTTGTTCCAGACCCCAATCCCAGCAGCTACCACCTGCTAATCCAAGAGCAGCTCCTCCCAGGGCAACAAATAGATCTGCATGAAGGCAGATCTATACCTCTCTAACTGCTCCCGAGATCCAATTTCCCAGGGTTTCAAAATAGAAAGGGAGAAATCCAACATACTTATTTGTAGATGATATGATAGTATACATAAGTGGCTACAAAGATTCCACCAGGGAACTCCTATAGCTGATAAACACTTTTAGGCATACAAGATAAACTCAGAAAAATTCAGTATCTCTTCTATATACAAATGCCAAATGACTGAGAAAGGCATCAGGGAAAGAACACTTTTCACAATAACTCAAATAATATAAAACATCCTGCCATAACTCTGTCCAAGGAAGTAAAAAACTATTATGATAAAAACTTCATATCCTTGAAAAAAAGAAATTGAAGAAGATATAAGAAGATGGGAAGAGCTCCCGTGTTCATGGATTAGCAGAATTAGCACAGCAAAAAATGGCCACCCTGCCAAGAGCAATCTAAAGATTGGATGCAACCCCAATCAAAATTCCAACACAATTCTTTACAGATCTTTACAGGTATATTCTCAGCTGCATATGAAAAAACCAAAAACTCAGAATGGCTCAAATAATCCTGAAAAATAAAAGAACTGATGTATGTCTTATCATTCCTGATTTCAAGTTATACTACATAGTTATAGTAATTAAAATCCAATGGTATTAGCACAAAAACAGAATAGCTGATGAGTGGAATTGAATGAAAAAGACCCAGACATAAATCCACCCACCTATGGATATCTTATTTTTTTATAAATCTAGTAATACCCACCGGAAAAAAGAAAGCATATCTTCAGCAAATGGTGCTGGTCAAACTGTATGTCTTCATGTAGAAGAATGGAAATAGATCCAAATTTATCCTTCTTCACTACTCAGGTAGAAGTGGATCAAAGACCTCAACATAAAACCAGATGTACTGTACATAATAGAAGAGAAAGTGGGGAATTGCCTTGAATGCATTGGTATAAGAGAATACTTTCTGATAGAACAAAGGTAGTGCAGACACTAAGATCGACAATGAGACCTCATGAAATGGAAAAGCTTTTGTAAGGCAGAGGAAACTGTCAATCAGACAAAGAGGCAGTCTACAGAATTGTAAATTGTTGGGGACTGTGGACTCCCATAGCCTGAATTTCCTGTGAACCCCTGCCTGCTGGAGTAAACAACTTGTTTTCCTGTGCTTGCAGCTGCTCTGAGTAAACAACTTGTTCTGCAGCTGCTCAGAGCACAAGACCCTCATGAGTTCCTGATGGCAGGGGAGTGGTTTCTGGTGGGCTTGCAGCTGAGAGTTAGGGCATGGCCACTGGTCAAGAAAAGCCTATATAAGCTGCCCCAGAACACAATAAAGTGGGCATTCTTGGCACCCGTGTCTCTGAGTATGTGTGTGTTTCAATCTCCAGGCCCCTGCCTGACTTGTGAACCATACTGTAGCATGTAGAGCAGGCAGGCATTGCACTACAAGTGGAGATCCCCAGTGATATTGGAACTAGGGATCCCTGAGAGATCACCCTTGGGAATGGTCAGGGTGGATTGAAGATGGGGATGTATCTTTGTGTTTTTTTCATTCCCAGACTCTTGCCTGATAGCCATTCCAAGTGGTACAGGTGACAAAAGAGGCATTGCTGAAATCAGGAACTAGAGACTCTCTGGGGGACACTCTTTG
>NW_004949126.1:3930056-3931976 GCF_000317375.1 Microtus ochrogaster | reverse complement strand
CGAAAGATCATCCCCATTGTCTCAGTGTGTGGGTGTACCCCTCGCGGTCCTGAGTTCCTTGCTCGTGCTCCCCCTCCTTCTGCTCCTGATTTGGACTTTGAAACACTATTCTGAGTGAGGTAAGCTGTTTTGCTTTTTGGATCCTCAGGTTGAATCCTAATTTCTCTCTCTGAGTTTTTATGAATCATGTTTTATTTGGCAACCAACTTTTTGGGGCACAAGTTTACAAAAATGTCATTTGTCTGAAGTGTTTTAGCAACCAGCCAGGCCAGGGCTGAGACTGGAATTCTAATTCTAGGAATTCAAACCCAAACCTAGCCCCCTGGGTTTGAGAGAAGCACTAGTTAGTGTTCCTAGCTTTCACCTGACCAGACTTAGCTTCCTCTCCTGCTGCACCTGTTCTTGTTGTCACCCCATGGGGCAGCCACATGGCTTCCTGTGGCCCCCAGCAGCTTCCTGTGGTCCTGCATTCAGCTTGCCCCCAGCTCCATGTGCATGTAACTCCCATGTATCTATGACATATCACTTCATGTTATATTATATATTACATATAATATATACTATATATTAAATATATATTAATATATATGTATAGTAAATATATATATTTTACAGGACTCCTGATTGTGAGACTGTAACATGGGGGCTTGCTTGTTGGGGTTTCTGTCCTGCCCAGTTTCCACAGGTGTTTAGCCCCAAAGAAAATCACACAAATGTCTACATAAATTATAAACTGATTGGCCCATTAGCTCAGGCTTCTTATTAACCCTTATAACTTATATTAACCCATTATTCTTATCTGTGTCAGCCACATGGATCAGTACTTTTTTCAGTGGGGCAGGTCACATTCTGTTTCTTTGGTGGTCTGGGCAGGACTGGAGAGGAATGGGCTTTCTCCTTCCCAGCGTTCTCCTGTTCTCATTGCCCTACCTTTACATCCTGTCTGGGCACCCAACGTGGTAAACGAACTCCATGTAAAACTTGAGAGGACTTAAAAAGGAATTTTAGACATAAATATAGAGTTTAGCACAGCTTGTGGCTTGCCGTAGCTCTTTTAAGAGAGAATTTCCTGACTCAGCAGCGGTAACAAAATAAAAAAGCCTCATGGTTTTAAAACACGGCTTCCTGGGCCCTGCCTCCTGTGCAAACTGCAGCAATGGAGCATTTGTGGGCCTGGGAGTTTGTGTGCCTGCTCGCGATCTGGAGGAAAGTAGCTGAGACCATGCTTGTGGCTCAATTCTTCCTTCCTGGGCAGACAGCTGAATCAGGCTTGGGCAGGCGGGAGAGGATTGTGGATTTCTGCCATCATACACAGAGATGTTTCCAGGCTGTGCAGTGCTCTGTGTGGCAGATTTAGCTATAACTCAGGAAGAAAGAGTTTATGTCCTGCAGGCTCATTCTCAGAGTTAAAGTGTCGAGTGTGGCTCCTGCCTGGCAGCCTCAGAGCTAGGAGAAATGGTATGTCCACCATTTTGAAATTGGAGAAATTTGAAATCCAGAGCAGCTGCAACCAAGCTGCTAGCATTTTAAAAACTCTTCAAGAGAGTAGAAATTAAAGACAGTGCAATAGGACAGATTCAGATATTAGTACCCTCTGAATGGGTCACAATGTTGGATAAATGCATGTAGGCTTAGGAGAGAAAATAAAAACAGTATATAAAGTCATAAAATAAAGTTAATGCCTTTTTTTTTAAAAAAAGGTAAAGTCTTTAAAGAGACAGAATACAGATAGTCATAAATTTAAAAAATAAGCCACGTAAAAATGAAAAATTCACAGAGAGTCTGGATTATATGTTTGATTGTGTTTTCTTTGAAGTTTTGGACTGTGAAGGAGCTAAATACAGAGAGACATTTCATTGTGTGGTCTGCTAAAGCTAAACCAGTATGTATATTATAAATGACTTCAGAATTTGGGTCTAA
>NW_004949126.1:3926712-3929161 GCF_000317375.1 Microtus ochrogaster | reverse complement strand
AAACTCTTTTTCTGTAAGTCATGACCTCCTGGTGTTACACAGATTGGTAGAAATGGGTTAGATCAGGATGTGAGAGTTGGCCAAGAAGAACCTAGATATAATGGGATAGGCAGTAATTTAATTAATATAATTTCTGTATGATTATTTCAGGTATAAGCTAGCCGGGCAGCAGGACACAGCCCGCCACTCCTATTACAACTTGAGAGTGAGTGGGTCTCTGATCCGTGTGCCTGCTTTGGGACTCTTTTCCTCTTGTTGGGTGCATGTCCCACTTTGATATTAAAGTTCTTGCTTCATCTTGTTATATTTTATACTGTCATGTTTCATTGTTATCTCTTAGAAGTTCTTTTCTGATAAGAGACAGAAAGAGGATGGAAGGTGCAAACCTAACTGGGAGGAGTAGAGGGAGGCAAAACTATAGTCAGAATATATTGTATGAGAAAAGAATATATATTCAATAAAAGAAAAAAGGGGAAAGCAAAAAAATAATGTACCCACAGAGCTATTCAACTATGCCCAGATAATCAGTCAAATATTATTATGGATATTTCTCTGTATACATATTTTGATTTACATAGAAGCTGGTGGACTTCGAATAAAGAATTTTAACCTTCAAAAAAAAAGGAAACAATAAAACCTAGTTAAACTTCTCTTTATGTAAGTTGTTCCTTGTTATTATGTTTCATCTCAGCAAAAGAAATGAATTAATTAAACAGCATTCTTACTCTGTCTGTAATAGTAATTTCTCATGTCTACAGGCAGCCTACTGTGATGGTTTCTTTCAGATCATTCTCAGATCATTGTAGTTTCTAGTGTTCTAAGGTAACGCAGATCCTAAAAATATCTCATATGTGGATTCCTATCATCAATACATCTCCGTCTATATAACTGAATGTTATTATCATTAAAAATAAAAGGAAAGAAAGTTGTATACATCAAATTAAGCATTGGGGTAAAAAGGTGTGCAATTCCTGCAATGTGAGCAGTTGTGAGAGGTAGCAATAGATTTTAAGATGGAGAAAGCGAAAGGAATACTTGATTATAACCCTTACAAAGTCATCGTATGGCAAGGAATAGACATGGAAGCTCATACGTGAGCCCATGATTCTCAGATAAACCGAGTTTTTAATTCTTTATTATTCCAGAACGTATCACTGTGTTTGAAAAGACACATGAAAAGCATGGAGGCTTAACTGAAGATATGCACGATTTGATGGAGAATGTCTGAGTTAATGAAGAAACAAATATGACATCAGACATTTTTAAATAATCTCTGAATTTTTCCAATCTTTAACAGTTTTATTGCTGAGACTGGAGACATAACTCAGTGGATAAAATGCTTGTCAACTAAGTATGATGACCACTTTGAATGACCAGAATCCGCATAAAGCCAAAAATTGTAGCACACATCTACAGTCTTAAAGCATCTATACTGAGATGGGGAACAGGGATGGGAAAATCCTCACAAGCTCATATTTCAGCTGGCCTGCCATACATAACCGTAATCTGGAGACCCTGCCTCAAATGAGGTGGGGTGAGGATGAAGACCCCACGGTTGTCCTATGACCTCCACATGAGTACTGTGGTGCACGCATGAACATGAAAACGTATATATCATATACAAACATGCAAACATATTTTAAAAATTATTATGCTCCCTGGAAACTGCCTAGATTTTCTAATTAATGTCTTTGAAAATTGGGCTGCACTACATGGAGAAAACTTAAGGAGGACCTGGGAAAATGCATGATCACTGTGGCCCTTAAGGGAACCAATGTGGCCAACTCATTTATCTCTTTTTGTAATCCTCCTTATAAAAATACTCCTGGTGACTTCATTGATAACATCCATACTTTCTAATGTGTATCTTATTTCCATGTAAGCATTTATTTTGACATGGCCTAAAACTTCTTAAGCTGTATGTCTTGAAGTTGCATATTTTATGAGCTGAAAATCTGAGAAATCATGAAAGACTTCTAAAATGTAATATTGAAATGCATTATAATTCTGAAGTTATGTTTTAAGTGTGTTTTTCAGAATGGCTCTAGAAAGTCTTACCACTCAAGACAATTTAACAAATAAATGATTAAGTGTACCTTTTAAAATCTATTTTTATCTTACTTTTTAAAATAAGAAAGTAAACCATGTATTTTTTTATTTTAAATGATAATCCCAGTTTACACTCCATCCTCTCTCTCTGTTCCCTCCACCTACTCCCTATCCCCCCATCCACTCTTCAAAGAGGGCAAGGCACATTGCTTTGAGGAAGGACCAAGGCCCTCCCTACTATATCTAGGCTGACCAAGGTATCCATTCAAAGAGAATGGGACCCAAAAAATCAGTACAAGCAGTAGGGATAAATCCTGATGCCACTACCAGTGGCCCTACAGTCTGCCCCAGCCAAACAACTGTCACCCACCATTCAGAGGGCCTAGTCTGGTCCTATGTT
>NW_004949126.1:3887783-3926299 GCF_000317375.1 Microtus ochrogaster | reverse complement strand
CTACTTTAGAAAATATTTATTATTTCATTTTATGTCTATGAGTTCTTTGTTTACCTGCCCCCACATGTGCTATGTACATACAGTACTAGCAGAGGTCAGAAGAAGAGGCTGAATCTCCTGGAACTGATGTTACTAAGAACTCTGAGTCATCATGTAGGTGCTAGAAACCAAACCCAAGTCCTCTGTGAGAGCAGCAAGCGTTCTTAACTGCTGAGCACCTTCCTAACCCTTACACTGTCTTTTTTTTTTAATTTTTGGGATTATAAAATAATTACACCATTTGTCTCTTCCCTTTCCTACTTCCAACACCCCTCCATCAAGTTCCCCTCTTTGTTTTTTTTTCAAATTCATGGTTTCTCTTTTCACTAATGTATGTATTATTCCCTGGATAAATACATACATACATACACCTCTGTCTCTGTCTCTCTTTCTCTTTCTCTCACACATAATCTTTTAAAGCCTATCCTTTATTGTAGATCACAGGGCTCCCAGCTCCCTAGCTCATAGCTACCCTATTTGCCCCTCACAGCCTGTGGCCTACATAGCAACAGCACTTTCTCATACTGTGGAAGCTAGCCAGTAGGGAGAAAACTTCCTGTTCAGTACCAACGTGACTCTTACATGTCCTGTCTTCAAAATGTGTGGTGTCTGCAGTAATAGTGTCTTTCCAACAGTACTGATGGGCAACCAAAAGCAATGATAATTACCTACATTGTTTGGTTTATGTGTTGACTACTCACAAATGACAACTGGAGGGGAGGTATAAAGTAACTAGCACGCTTTTTTTTTTTTTTTTTTGCAAATTATGGCTTGTGGGAAGGGACTTTTCCAGTGCAGGGTGACTCTAACTTAACTCATGTGTGTGTGTGTGTGTGTGTGCGTGTGTGTGTGTGTGTGCATGTGTGTGCGTGTGTGTTGTGCATGTATGTGTCTTATAAAATTGTAGGATTACAAATAGCTTTTCAAATATCTTTAGTGTTAGTAGTCTCTGACCTCCCCCACCTCCACCCTATCCTTCAGCCCTCTCCCCACTTAAACTTCCCTTTCTAGTATCCCCTTTTCTTACTTCATATCACCCGTGACCTGTGCATTTCTCCCTCCCTTAAGACCTTTCTTCCCCCCAACCAATGACTCTTTTCTAGTTTCCTGGATTCTACATCTATTTTAACAATAAGCAAACAAATCTAAAGATTTGACACTAGGATTCACATGTTAATGAAGACATAGAGCATTTTTTTCTTTCTGGGTCTGGGTTCATTCAACATATTGGTTTTAGTTTCATCCATTTACATTCAAATTTCATTGTTTCATTTTTTTCTATATAGTTATTAAAGTCCCATTTTATAAAGGTTCAAACTTTTCATTATCCAGGATCAGTTGTTGAATGTCTAGGCTGTTCCTCTGCCCTGGTTACAGTGACTACAGAAACTATGGACATGGATTCTCTTTAATTACTTTGGTAGTTACTAACACGTGGGAAAAGTGGGTCCCACAGTAGTTCTATTTCTACTTTTCTAAGGAACCACTGTGCTGATTTCCACAGTGGCTGCACTCATTTGTCCTCACAAGTTTCCTAAATTCTCTACATTCTCACCAACATTAGCTGGCTTTTAGTTTCCCTTTTAATTTATGGTTTTGAAAATTTTATACATAATTATTTTATACATAATCTCATCATTTCTACTACTTTCTTTCCTCTTCCATGGGACATGGAATTTCAAAATTAAAATTTATGCCCTGACAATGCTGAAGCATGATTGGGCAGCCAATATATGGTGGTTCTGTTGAATTTGTCCATATTGGGTTTCATGGTTTAAGTTGATGAGGATGACTGACCAGGTCTCTTCCTCAAGAGGACATCAGATCTCATTACAGATGGTTGTGAGCTACCATGTTGTTGCTGGGAATTGAACTCAGGACCTTTGGAAGAGCAGGCAGTGCTCTTAGCTGCTGCACCATCTCTCCATACTCATGCATATCTCAGTAACATCATTGCATTAATTGTTGCATGCATGTATGTTTAAGGTTAGCCTTTTAGATTGGATGAATTACCAGAAGTCAGATTGGATGGACAATCAGGAAGCTTGTCTCTGGAGTATTAATTGCTGTAGTTTTTATTTTGGTGTGGGGCCTTATGAGATTTTCTCCATTCATGTTTGATTGTCAACATGTGCTGTCCTTATGTGAGTCTTATTTAGATAACCATATTGTTGAGAATTCATGGGTACAGCTTCTCTGTCATATATAGAAGACACTAATAACAGACATTCTAGTCTTCTTTCCCTTACAATCTTTATTTTTCTTCTTCTACAATGTTTTGAGTCTTAGTCGTAGGGGTTGCATAGTAGATGTATCTCGACCTCGAAGTCAATCCGAAAATGACGATCCGGTCTCCAATGATGTGGGAGTGTCATGTATCAATCTGTTGATTTCATTGGTTAAGCAATAAAGAAACTGCTTAGCCCTATAGGTTAAAACATAGGTGGGAGGAGTAAACAGAACAGAATGCTGGGAGGAAGAGGAAGTGAGCTCAGACTCGACAGCTCTGCTCTCTGGAGCAGAGACACCATGCTCCCCTCTCCTGGGCAGAGGCAATTGATGAAGCTCCGACCCAGGATGGACATAGGCTAGAATCTTCCCAGTAAGAGCACTTTGGGGTGCTACACACAGATGATTAGAAATGGGCTAAATTAATATGTGAGAATTAGCCTAGAAGAGGCTAGATAGAAATGGGCCAAGCAGTGTTTAAATAAATACAGTTTGTGTGTTGTTATTTCAGGCATAAGCTAGCCAGGTGGCCGGGGTGCTGGGGATGTAGTCCCGCCACTCCTAATATTACTACACTCTAATATTACTACACTCTAAGAATCTCAGAATGTGCCTGAGAGCTGTCTCCTCCTATTTTATAACCCTCTCTATTTCTGGGATTAAAGACATGCACCACTGTGATTAAAATCATGCCCCACCCAGTTTCTATGGCAACTAGTGTGGCTACTGAAATTAAAGTTGTGTGTTAACACTGCCTGATTATAAGTCTGGCCAGTGTGGCTGTTTTACTTTTCTCATTCCCAGGGAAGCTTTATTTATTAAAATACATCTGAGATGCCACTACAACCCCTATCTTAATAGCTTCCAGGGTAGGGGCAGTTTATGTTTAAATGTTGGATCCTGGAAAGTTGACCAAGTTCTTGCATTTTGAAAAGCAAGAATCTCCATGTGGTTACTATGCATCTATCCAGAGTTAGCCACACATTCTTCAAACAAGATAAGGGTAGAAAGTATAGTAACTATGTGTGTTACTTATGTCAGTTCTTCACCATATATTAAAATTTGATGAGTGGTCTAGACACAGAGAAGTCATCTTTAAAAATCATGTGTCTCCTTCAAACTTTTAAGATCATCCTGAAATATACTACTTGGGGATACATGTAGTTCAAGGGTAAATAGAGGTGTAATTTGCCATTTGTACCAAATTAAATCAGTCTTTCGGTTCAATCAAAACAGCTTGCAGCTGGATGTAATAATCTGATTTCCTGACACTCAGAGAAAAATTGAAGCCCTCCAAAAGGCCCCTGCTGATCTTCAACATGAAATACAGTTTGCTGGCAATTTCACTCAACCTATGAATGCCCTCATACTTAATAGGCTAAAAAATGCAAATAAAGCATAAGGTTAGCTGGAGATGGCTCTCAGGTAACATTTTATTGCAGCTAGATGAAACACAGAGCACAATGCTTCTAAAGGATCATGTTCTTGTTCTGTCTCAAAGCAGCTATTTTGTTAAATATGTCATCAGATGAATCTCTGTATTAGTGTCCTGGGAGTACTGTTTTGACACTGAATGTGTATGACAAACATAATAAAAGGCTTCAAAGAAGAAATTGTGAAATTTCAAATGAATAACTTGCTATTTTCTTGGGAAGGTGATGAGACAGCCTCATGTGAATCCTCAAGCATCCATTAACTGCCTATTTTTCAAGAGTGGGGATATAAACTTACAGCAACGTTGAATTCCAACCAATTAACTCAATTTATTCCAATTGGTAATTTTCAGTAGTCTTATGTACACATGAATAAGTGAAGGGTGTTCTGTATGATAAATGGATTTTCCAGAATGGAAGATTTCTTGTATTTGAAATCTGAGGCTCCCAGAGGAGATCTTAACAGAAAATAGGTAGCACTCACTCAGGATAAGTGAGGCAAAAGTTATAATAAAATGAAAAACTCATGGATAAAGCTAAGGGTGCTGTCTTGCCCAGTGGTCTATTGCTGTGAAGAGAAAATATGACTGTGGAAATGCTTATAAAGAAAGGTATTTAGTGGGGCTGGCTTACAGGTTCAGAGTTTTAGTCCATTGTCATCAAGATGGGAATCATGATGGTGTGTAGATAGACATAGTGATGGAGACTTAAACAAGAGTTCTCCATCTGGATAAGTAGGCAGCAGGAAGAGAGAAACACTGGGCTTGGCTTGAGCATCTGAAATACTAAAGCCCACCCCCAGTGACACACTTCCTTCAACAAAGTCATACCTACTCTGATAAGGTCACACCTCCTAAACTGTAACCAAGTAGTGTCACTTCCTAATGACCAAACATTCAAATATTTGAGTCTATGGGGGCCATTCTTATTCAAACCACCACCGATGCCAATAAGGAATATTGAAGTATCCCGGCTATCATAACAGTACAGTCATGTCCATCCCTTAACCAATGGGAAAAGAGGAATAAATGGATGTTTAGAACCCCTTGAGTAATCCATCTTGGAAGTATTAACTTGGGAGGACCTGTGGTCTCCAGCAGAGGGAAAATAATGCAATTCACATCTCAGTACGGAGAAGTTCAAGGCAGTTGAGTATCCCTGGCTAACTCAGACCTCTGCATCAACTGATGCCCTCATTCGACACAATTCAATGAGAATCCAGTAGGTCAAAGCAACCTTGTTAGCACACTACATCATTCTCTAAGTCACTTGAGCCTTTCAACCTTATTAAGAGCTATGCCTGCAATACAATAATACTGTCACTTTCAAAGAAAAAAAAATTGCATGGAATTCTTGGTATTAGAAACCTACACCACATAAAAATATTTTTTTTGATAAAATAGTATAGTCTTCTATACTATATACTATGCCTGTCCCATAAGTGGGAATGAACAACCAATTGATCTAGTTTTTCTTGCAATAGATTTTACTTAGTTCCTCTGACTTTTGTACTTTTACCATTTTCTTCAAAGCAAAGAGCAGGCTGTCTGCTACCAAGATTATTTCTAGAAGGCTCCTCAGCATCGGTGTCTCTGTCTCACTCCTCCAAGTCCACAGTAGCAAATGCATCAGTACAGAAAGTTTTAAGACCATGAGGAAAAGCACTGTTTATTGAAAGCACAAAAAGCTAAAAAGCAAAAAACCCTCACTAAACAATTATTTATTCTAAGATAATGGAGAGGGAAATGTGCTTTGTTTAGTTTTGACCTATATCAAAACAATTTGATCACATCTTTTTAATAGATTTTGTTCATAATTTTTATTAATTAATTAATTAATTTATTTATTTATGATTTCTGTCTCTTCCCCGCCACCGCCTCCCATTTCCCTCCCCGACTCCCAATCAAGTCCCCCTCCCTTGTCAGCCTGTAGCAATAGGAGTGGCGGGGCTGTGTCCTGCCACCCAGCTGCCCGCACGGCTATATACCTGAAATAATTACATGGAAACTGTATTCTTTTAAACACTGCCTGGCCCATTAGTTCCAGCCTCTTATTGGCTAGCAATCCTTCTGTTTCTGCCCTGGTCCACTCTTAAGCCCCTGTGTTACACAGTTGCACATGTGGCCATATACTCAGATTTTTATGTAGCTTTTAGGCATTTAAACTACAGTCCTCAAGCTTTTGTGCAAGTGTTTTTAATGTGTTAAGCCCCACCCCTGCTAACCCTCAGGGAGCCTTTAAGGATAGAGATTAACGTTTGCCATGATTTTTCTTATATATGCCTGTCTGGGGCAATTGTTCTGTTATTTATCATTCCTGCTGAGCCATGGTGTCACACTCCTTTAATCCCAGCACTTGGGGGGCAGAGGTAGGTGGATCTCTGTGAGCTCAAGGTCAACCTGGTCTACAAGAGCTAGTTCCAGGACAGGCTCCAAAGCTACAGAGAAACCTTGTCTTGAAAAACCAACACCAAACCAAACCAAAACAAAATAATCATTCGCAGTAGTTCTGTTCAGTTGTTTAGTTGGGTGAACTCTTTTGCAACCGCAAATCTTATTTTGTGTGATGTAGAGTCTGACTGTAGTCACCTGTTAACTTTAATCCTCTTACTCTTTGGGTTAATTGCCCCTCAAGCTTTAAAAATCTGCCCTCACTCTGACTCTCAGAGTACCAACCTTGCACCATAGTCATTATTAGTCTTAATGGAGCCCCATTCAAAGCTGCCTTTCCACAGGGGAAATGGAACACAAAACTCATTCTCCTTAGTTAGAAGGCACTGAACCATTTTTGTTATGTGACAGCTTGCCAAGAGTAGTTCTTGTGGCAGTAGTGACAGTGCAATGATAAATAAAGACAGATGGAGCCCTATGTGCCCAAGGGAAATGAAATGCAAGTAGATTCTCTGAGTAGGTCTTTGACCACAGTATAAAGACAATACAAGTGGGAAAGTGATGGGCCAGGGAAGCAAATGCAAGAACGTTAATCTAACTTCCCCATCTGGCTCTGTATCAGCTGTCCACCAGAGAAAGAATTTCACCAAAGCTAAGCGACTGCCATCTAATCTCCCCAAATATTATTGTCTCAAGTGGCAAGGGTTATCTGCCGTTCTGATGCCATTTGAAGGCAGGGAATTGGTTTTCGTTTACCTGACTTAAGGTTGATGATGATACACTGTCCGTCACTGCTCCTGCTTCAGATCTTAAATTGTAATGGTGATGGGGCTTCAGATACCAGAAGACAGTGCCTTAGGATTCCAGATAATGGGGCCGAATTCTACACTCGAAAAGGGGACAGAATTCTACACTCAGAAAGGTTATCTCCAATCTTTTATTATGAAATGGCTCTATAGAATATCCAGACATATGAAAAACAAATAATACTCATTTTTCTGGAGAGTAAAAGAAAAAATAGGTTAGAAGCCATGGATCTTTATTATCAGACTTCAGTTTCCTGATTTAATGCTTTATTTAGTTGGGTACACATGAAAGACCACCTAGTAAGGATGGGACATGAAAAGGAGTCTGAGAGAGGAAGGAGATGTAATCATTGTTGACATAATTCTCACACCATTTCACCTGCTGATTCCAATGTCTTATGGCTTTACCATTTCTTTGGCCTTATATTATTTCAGCCCTTTTGAGTCTGAACTTCTAAGTTTTCCTTTCCATCAGTTTTGGGCTCTGATCTTACATGCACCCTCTCTTTGGTTGGCTGCTGTCTTTCTCAGCTCTACAGATACCTAGGAAGCAGTTTGTGTTTAGTTGCCAGTACACTGGCAAATTAAACCTAAACGTTTCTCTGAGCCATTTTTACTCACCTATAGTATTATACTCTTTGTGTTAAATTATAATGTATGAATTTCCCAACTAAAGGTATTTTCCTCACTTTGACTACAGTATCCATGGTAGTGACTCTTATATAACTAACCTTCTAACTAGGCTCTGCAGAGCCACCATCTTAGGGTTCACTATGGTCAGTTGGGTATCTGTTTCACCTGTGTATTCCTGCTTCAGTAGCTATTATTGTAGAAGTAGACCACAGAACACGATTAATTTACTAGTGCAAAGAAATATTAAAGCCTGGCCATATAAAAATTTATATTAATCATGTTTTGAGGAGAACATGAATATCTGTATTTAAAAAAACACCTGCCCTTTAATGTAGATTTAAAAATATGTAAAAGAGGACTGTGCACTTGTTTGTTTGTTGAAGACAGGCTGCTCTGTGTAGTCATGACTGTCCTGGAACTCACTTTGTAGACCAGGCTGGCTTCAAACTCACAGAGATTCACCTGTCTCTGTCTTCTGAGTGCTGGTATTCAAGGCGGATTCCACCACTTCCCAGCTCTCTTCCTCCATTCTAGGTAACATATATTAAACTCTCTCATGGCTCTCTTCAAGGCCATTTTCTGGTCAAATCTTTGATTTTCTATTTCTAAAGAAACGGGAAGAGTGCATTTCCCAACTTTTCCTGAAACTAACTTAAACCACACTCAAGTGAGTATTAAAGATAGACCTTATTCTTTAATTCAAAGACACCAATTTTGCCTTGTATCCAAAGAGGACTAGAAAAGTTTACGACATAATTTAGACACATTTTCTTTAACATTTTTGATCAAGATACTTTTGCTATTCCCACACCCTGGGGGGTTTAGGTTGTTAGTCACTGGAACTACAGATTCAGATAATTTAGCTCATTAAATTATTTACTCTACAATCTATACCTGCCAACTTTTACTTATGTTCTGTCAGCACAAGTTTACTTTTATTTTTCAATTCAAATATTCTTGACAAATAGAACTTCATGAGATTTAAAAGGTTTTGTATAGCAAAGGGGTCAAATGTAAAGATAAGCTGATATGAAGAAAAAAAAACTTAGCTGTGACATGATTAATGCATCGACTATATAAAGAATTAAAATAACTACACAAGAAATCAAAAAGCTCAATTAATAAGTTGGCTAGCAAAATGAACAATTTGCAAAAGATGAAATATAAACAGCCAAAATATATGAAAACATTTCAACCTCAAAATGGGGGGCTAATGGGAGAAGGTGGGGGGATCGAGAGGACAGGAGAGAGTGAGAACCGAGATAGGTATGTGAAATGAGAAAAGATCATCTAAAAAATTAAAAAAGGAAAAAATTACACTGAGATTATATCTTAGTGCAATTAGGATATCATTTATTATAAAAATAACAGTAAGTACTGGTAAGGATCTAGACCAAGGAAACATTTACACATTGTTGGTCAGACTATAAATAAGTCCAGTCACTATGCAGACCCAAGTAGAGATTTTTCAAAATACTGGAGACAGAGGTATCATATGAGCTAGTTGTTCTACTCCTGGGTATGTACACAAAGGACCCGAGTCAACACATGACAGGCACATCATTGTCTACTGTTGCCACAATTAACACAGATGAGTTCTGGTATAAAGAATGGGTAAAGAAAATGTGCTGTTGATAGACATGGTAACATTTTCAGTAACAATGAATGAAGTTATTTCATCAGAAGAAAAATGGGCTTGCTTGGAGATAATCCCACCCATCAAAGTAAGCCAGTCTCAGAAAATTGGTCAAAAACAAATGCAAAACCCCAAAACATAACAAATGCTTTGAAGGCATAATTTTCATTTTTCATGTGAGTACTTTTATGAGTCTTTCTGCAGGAACTCTCAGTCTCTGCACTTGACTATTTGCTAGCGTGGGGTGTGTGACTTCTCTCACGCTGCAAGCACTGCTCCCCCAGAAGCAGTGACTCCTTGCTGAGGTGAGCTTATTAAATGAAAACCGCCATCCCATACACTGCTCCTTAATGTATCTAAACTAAAAATATCACTGCATGAATAAAAGTGTCAAGTTTCTAAGAATAGCCCTCTATTCTTAATACACACACACATACACATACCACGTACACATTCCACAATACACACTCACACAATACCACACACACACTCACACATCACACACATATACAACATACACCACACAGACCCCACCACATACACACACACACTACCACACACATGCTTACATATCACACACATCCACATTACACACATCCACACATACCTTACACACTCACATAATGTCACACATCATACACCCACATACATACACACACAAGTGCAAAAATATACCAAGCTTAGTTTTTATCTATTTTCTTCTATGCCTCTGACTTTTCTACAATATTGAAAATGAAAACAGATCACAATTATTCCGATGAATTCAGAGAGTATAGAGTGCAACTTTTAACCATACAAATCTCATTTGCAAAGTAAAATGAGAGAAAGAAAGGGGGTTATGTAGTTCCATAGCTGCCATTGTTCCAAAGAAAGAATTCTCAATTGGAAGAATTCAATACTTGTAAATTCCTGGGCTTCTAGCTGGGTGACACTGAAGTTACCTGACAATTGTAGAAGGCTGTTTTTAAAAGTGGACTTCTGATTAAAATGAAAACTCACTTGTGTGTTTGTATTTATGATTGACATATGTCAGTAGTACCTGTCAGGTAATGAGGAAGCACCTGGCAATTTAGAGAATCTTGAGAGTTATCAACATTATCCTCTAATAAAATTCTAGAAAACAGAGCTCTTATAACATAATGGAGTTGAAAATTAGCATCATGAAGCAAATTTGGGATTATGCTGGGCCAAACACGAGGATGGGACCTATTTCAGTGACTTAGCATTATATACGTTTTATATAAATGACAGTGAAATTTGTTAATTGAAACTTGGCTAAAACAGAAAAACAGAAAAGGGACTAGACAAAAGAAGAAAATATAGGAAACAAAATTTTAAGAAAGTGTGCATATTGCAGGTACAGGCTTACATTTTTACAAATATAATCTCAACTATTTCCCACATAAATACTAGGAAGGAGTTATTAAAACCATGCAAATGAAGAAATGAAGACTTTGGAAAGTTTCAAATTTTTTTTTCCAGAACCATGTTTCAGTTTCTAGGGCAAAAGTTTCAAAAAGAAAATGGCTTAAAAATCAACCAGATATTCATGATGTCATTGTTTTTTACAGTTGAGTAATACTTCAGTCGAGGTGGAAGTCACAAAATAATCCAACACCAGTTCAGAATTATGAATAATAATGGGTTATTTATTTAAGGGAAACTTATCAATCACTGTCCTAGATACCAGTTTGCTGTGCGAACCGGAACAGAGTCTAGCAGCCAGAAGTGAGAGCTGGAAGCAAGAGAGCAAGCACACGCTTTACATCTGCATTTACAGTAGAAAAGACCATGCCCAAGTGGGTTGGTCTCTTAAATGCTATTGGCTGAAGGAGCAGAATGTGCTCCCACTGCACTTCATTGTAAAAATGTATACATTTGCTTTATCCATTCTTTCATTGAGGGTCATCTATGTTGTTTCTAGTGTTACAAAAAAACCACTGCTGTCATCATAATAGAGCCACTGTTTTGTGGCATGGTTGAGCAACCTTTGGGTATATGCCCAAGATTAGTATGGCTGGGTCTTGAGGTAGATTGATTCCCAGTTTTCTGAGAAATTGCCATATTAATTTCCAAATTGGCTATACAAGTTTGCACTCCCATAAACAGTGGAGGAGTGTTCCCCTTACTTCATATTTTCTTCAATATATGGTATCATCAGTGTTTTTGATCTTAACTATTAAGACATGTGTAATATAGTACTTCGGAGTAGTTTGATTTGCATTTCCCTGATAGCTAAGGATGCTGAACAATTCTTTAAGTGTCTTTCAGCCATTTGAGATTCTTCTGTTGAGAATTCTCTGTTTAGATCTGTTCCCCATTTTTAAATAGGATTGTTTTGTATTTTGATGTCTAGTTTTTTTGATATCTTTATATATTTTGGATATGTGGGGTGCAATGATTTTTTTCCCATTCTTCAGGCTGGCATTTTGTCTTATTGACTATCTCCTTTGCCTTACAAAAGCTTTTCAGTTCCATTTATTAATTTTCAATCTCAATGTCTGTGCTATTGATCTATTCAGGAAGTGTTCTCCTGTGCCAATGCATTCAAGGATACTATGTAAAGTATTTCTAAGAATGTAATGTACACTATGGTGATCTAAACATCAAAACTATAAAAGAAATGCAAATATGTCTGCTTTGTCCCTGTAAAGAAAATCAGTCAGATAGAAATTAACAGAGGCAAACTTCAAATCCAGGTGGCTCTTGCCCCATGCTTATGAGTTGGCAAATTATACTGTTTTTAACTGGGAATTCACATCTGACTTGGGTTGAAGATTATTGATAAAGGAAGAACGAAGCTTCTCTGACAGGGATTTACTACTAAACAGATAGATGAGCATGTTGAATGACCTATAAGTTCTCAAACATCATTGTTCATATTCTTCTGAATAGGAATGGTTGGTAGATACAAAAGTCAAGCAGAAAATAATTTTATAAAGAGAAAAAAAGAAAAAGTTGTTTCCAACCAGAAAAATATTTAAATCAGCAGGAGATGACACTAAAAATGTATACAGAAATCTTAGAAATAATAAAATTGCTAATCAGACTTTAGTAAAATCAGCAGGCAAGACCATCCAAAGAACAGCAAATGAATTATTAAAGTGAAACATGGCCTTGGATTAAGATAAAAAAAAGCTAGAAGATGACATCTTCTAGAGCACAGGAAACAAATGTGACAATCAACAACTTTAAAATATTGTGAGGTTGTTAAGGGGGTGCTATCTGCTTCATGCATTTCTATGTCAATTATGCATCTTAAAGTAAACTTAAAGAGATTTCTAATTAAGCTCCCTGTGCAGCTGTCGGAGGCCTTTTTCCTTATTTAGTACCAAGCATAAATTCTGCGATAAAACATCCATGATTGCAAATACCAAATGAAAGAGCAAATGAATTAAAGATGTGACCATCATTCTAAACACAATCCAGGTAGTTTCACAGTCGAGCTTTCTCCATGATTTCAAACTGCTTAATTTGGAATTTTCCACTGTCTTCTTTCTCCTTTATTTCTATAGAGACACGTCTCTGAAGATCGAATTTAATTGCAGGTAAGTCAATAACGTGGAATTATTTAACAACAAGGAAGGCTTACCTCATAGAGGCAGAAAAGTGGGGCTTAGAATTGAGAGTCTAAGTGCTTATCCATCACTCTAAATCTCCCTGCTTCATCAAAGAAGCTGCATCTTGAGAGCTTAAGTGTAAGGAAATGATAATGTATCTCAACTATGGTTTCTCACCAATAGGTCAAGTACTATAAGGCTTGTGTTAGACTGTATGGTTTTACTTTACAATCTAGGCTTGTGGGAGTTAAAGCACGGGAATTCAAATGAGCCTTTCTTCACGAGGATAGATGAAGATAAGCAAGGACAGGATGCAAAGGGACCAATGGGGGCAAGAAGCTCTTTGGAAACACTCTTCTAAGTTTGCTTGTGTGTGGAGAAGGAATCCGAGAACATCTAGATAGTGCTCTGCCCAATCATTCAACTGGATCTTATGTCACCAGGCAGATATTGAAGGGGGACATGGGGCAGAGATATATGAATGTTGCTATTGTACTGCCATTTGGGGGAGGGCGATATTCGGTAAATCTAAGAAATTCCCTGTGAACCAAACTCTTCAGAGTCCTGGTGAACTAGTAGAAACCTAGTCAGTAGCAGGAGAAGTGTTACATGTCTCTCTGTGATTGTCATTGTGGTTGATGAAAGCTTCCTGTGTGTGGGAGACACCTGAGTAGCCTGAGAGAAGCAGTTTGCCAGAGATCAATGGAAGGGATTGTGTATAGCGAAGGTAGAAAAAGGCCCTTAGTATGGGGACCCTTTATCACTGCTGTGAAGATAGTTACCTTCCTTCAAGGCAAGAAATACTGTATTAGGGAGTTAGGACTAGGGAACACCTTGCGAAGACCCAGTAAGTCTCAGAATGTCTTAAGCACATTTATTACTGGCAGGATCTAATGGCCTCTTGATGACGCTCCACGAGAACAAAGTGGAGCTCCACCAGACGAGCTCAGAAGCATAGAGCACACAGCACAAAGAAGCATGGTTTCTTTTGGTTCCACTAAGAATGAAACACTTTATCTGTCACAGAGAAGCCCAAAGGTATATAAGCATGAAGAATCTTGCTTCTAGCTCAATTTTCCATCATTTTTAAAAAAGGATTTAAAATTTTCCTCTTGGGTCAAATTGGTGGCATTTGTTTTCAAAGAAAGCTTCAGAGAAAGGGGAAAAAAGGAAGAAGGAAAAGGCTATTTGCTAGATTTTTTTTTTTTTTTTTGAAAAGCTCTTTGAAACCTCCTGTGGTTGATCCACTTACGCTCCACTAGCTAGACCTAAACTTCACAGCCTAAACGATCTTCAAAGGTCACGGAGATGTGTTGACTTTATTGCAGGCCATTGTGATGAGCTGAACCTTTAATTTCAAAATAAAGAATAAAGAAATTAGGAACTCTGCATGGTGTCCGGGATGTAAGACAACATAAAGCAAAGGGTGATAGCAGACTTTCAGGCTGTACCGTGATCATTAGTATTTTAAATTTAAATGGCTTTTGTTGTTATAGGCATGTCAAAGAAAAATTAGGAAAAATACTGTCCAGGTATAGGAATACATAATACTTTTGAAAGTCTGCCTTTGAGGTTTTTAATTTTTAATAAATTAAACAAAAATAAGTTATTAGTATGAAAGACAGCATTTTTGAAGTATTTGGATATTCATATGGTTGTTGTTGAACAGGGTCTCACTGTGTAATCCTGACTGACTAGGTACTTAGAGATCAGTGTGTTTCTGCCTCCTGAGTACTGGGGTTAAAGACCTGAGCCACCATGCCCAGCCTCTGCTGTTAAGGTCACTCTTCAGCCTTCCTCTAACATTCTTAACTTTAAAACAAAACAGAAAATACATTTTCCCCACTCTGTTCTTGACTAAACTACTAATTTTGTTTTCTTTTTAGTTTTATTGTGTGTGTGTACATATGCATGTGTGTATATGTATGTATATGTACCTTGCGGATGTATGTACATATGTGTGCATGAGGAACCCAGAAGTTAGCATGGAGTATTTTCCTCAGTCACTCACAAGAATGGTCTTTGTCTTTATTCATTTAAGTTGATTTCTGTCTTCATTCTGGAGACTATGCTATCTTACAAAATTATTGAGGCATGCCTTCATAACCTTTAAATACTTTTATTGAGACAAAATAATTTATAATGTTTTGGTGATAAAGAAAAGACACGACCCATTTCAAGTAGAGTCAATGATCTTTTGAGTATAGTGATCAAGTTCTACAACCAGTACCATCAATCATTCATAGAATATTCCCCTTATGCTTGTAAGAGCTCAGTACCATTTATTGCTAATTCATACTTGCCTTTCCTCTTCCATGCAGGCAGATTTTGACTCTGTAGATTTTTCAAAATAAGTTTCTTAAACTAATACATCATTTTCCCCTTTCCTTTCCCTCCATCCAAGCCCTCCAGGTGCCTACACTCTGACTATCTCTCATAAGGATGACTTCTTTTTCTTAAATACATGTGAATAAACACACATACACACCTATACACACACACACACGAAAAACCTGCTGAGTCTCATTTTTGTTGCTGTGTGCCTATGATTTGATTTCAAGGTTGATTACTTTGTATCTGTTAATCAACTGGGCTCTCATTCTTGGAGAGGTTAATTTTAAAATAAAATATAAACTGAAATTGTTAAACTAAAATATATTACTATAAAGTAATAATTTTTCTTATTTACCATGTAGAAGGCCCTGTCTTTAAATGCAGTCACTACTTAATGTAAGGTAATTAGGGTCACAAAAATTTTTTTCTTTGTAAAAATGTTTTCTCTTCTTTCGTATGCAAACCCTTACCAAAACTTTTTCTCTCTTCATTTCTCTCATCTCTCCCCCCACCTTCCTTCTTCCCCAGATCCATATTCCCTTGCCTCCCCCTAAAAAAAGATAAGCCTCCCAGGGACATTAACCAAACGTATCATAACAAGATACAATAAGACCAGGTACAAATCCTCACATCAAGGCTAGACAACCCACTAGAAGAAAAAGAGCCCAAGAGTTAGCAAAAGAATCAGAGACACCCCTACTCCCACTATCAGATTTCCCGCAGACACATCAAGCCAACAACCATAACATATGTACAGAGGACCTTGCATAGAACCCTTCGGGCTCCATGTTTGCCCCTTAATTCTCTGTCAACTCCCATGAGTCCTGCTTAATTGATTCCACACCCATGCTCTCCTGGTGTCCTCGATCCCTCTGGCTCCCACAATTTCTCTTTTTTTTCCCTTTTCTCAATAAAAAAAAATAAAATCACAAGTAAATAAAAAATGTACATATTATTCTTGTGGGATTGGTGGTGTTTGTGTGTGCACTTCAGCACATGTACAGAGGGAAGGGGACAACTTTGTTCTCATCTGTCTTTACTTGGTTCCAGGGATTGAGCTCAGATCACCAGGCTTGCATGGGAAACACCTTCACCCTCCAAGCATCTTGTTAGCCTTTATTTTGCTCTTTAAGCAACACTGAATTTTGCTTATTTGTATTAGCCATATATGGACATTTCTAAGCAAAAATTTGTGTATATGAAATTTCTAATTTACTTATATTGAATAAAGAGATTTTGCCTTTTGCCCTTTATAGTCACCTATGGTACTTGGTAATTTTTGTTTTCTAACACTTTGCTATTAAAACATTAATTCCCTCCTTTCAGGATCAGTGGGCTGTTCTTTACTGCTCATCAATGTAAGCAGTACCCTCGGTTCATTGGAATGGAGCCTCCTCTTCTCTCCCTCTTCTTGCACCTTTGTTCTCCTTTTCTCTCCTTTCCTCCCTCCTTTCTGTTTCCTTTCTTTCTTCCAAGAGCCAGGGTTGGTTTTTGAACTTTGGCCACTTAATTCTAGAAAAAATGATGACTTAATGCTACAAAATTTTATTAATTAATGGTTTCAATAAGTTATTTAGAGTTGTGTATATATTCTGAGTATAATTATTTCGTAACAGTATATGAGTTATGATTCTTTTAAAACAGTAATATGTGATTCAAATACAGAATCTGTGCAACTTTCAAAAGTTGGGATAAGATTCCACCAGCTCCTTCCTTCCTCCCTCCCTGACTCCTCCTTTCTCTTTTGTTCCCTTCCTTCCTTCCTTCCTTCCTTCCTTCCTTCCTTCCTTCCTTCCTTCCTTCCTTTTCTTTCTTTCCATTTAATAAAAAATATATTGTTTTCTGATATAATATATCCTGATTATAGATTCTCCTATTTCAACTTCTCCCACCTCCCTTGTCCTCTGGATCCACACCCTTTCTCTCTCTCTTTAGAAAAGAACAGGCTTCTAAGAGATAATAACAAAATACAACATAATAGGATGAGACAAAATCTATTATATCAAAGTTGAATAGCAACACAACAAGAAGAAAAGAATCCCAAGAGCAGGTACAAGAGTCAGAGACCTGCTCATTCTCAGTCAGGAGTTCCATACAAATACTAAGCTAAAAGCTATAACATATACACAGATGAAGTGGGGCAGGCCCGTGTAGGCCCTGTGCCTCCAATTTCAGTCTCTGTGGGCTCATATGCACCTTGCTTAGATGATTCAGATGACTGGACTCTCTGGTGTCTTCCATTTCCTCTGGTTCTTGCAATCTCCACAGGATTCCCTGAGTTTTTAGAGGATGGATTTGATGGAGACATCACATTTAAACTCTCTAATGTCCCAGTGTGGTTCTCTGTGTTTGGTTTTACCTTATGTCTCTTGGGTCTCTAATTTCTGGTTGTTGGTTATTCTAACAGTGTCCATATCAATTCCTTCATATTCATTGAGTTTCAATTATTTGTACTAATTCATGATTTATGTGCATGGTACAGAGATACAGAATATAAAGACTATGACTTAGAGCCAAGTAGGTTTGTGATCAACGATCAAATTCTTCCTGGAATTAACCACCAAGGCCTTCTTTAGACAGTTAAAAAATGGTTTTGGAGGCCTAGTTCTTTTGTATGTAAAGTAACTAGACTTCTCCTTGTCTGCATACACATGTATATGTATATATGTATTCATCCATCTGTGCAACCTTCAATCCTTCTATCCACATATCTTTCCAGAACAAAATGTGTGAAGTCTGGCAATGAGTGGAGTATATAAATAAATTTATGTTATCATATTAGATATCTCTTATGAACTGAGATAAAGCAAAAATAAACCCAGGACTTATACAATTACATAGTTTCTACATATCGATGTTTTAAAAAATAAAATAAAATGAAAGCATAGCCACTTACACTTAAACAAATGTTTGTATTTCACCCTAATCATTTTTAATGTGATATGGGATGTCATTCTGTACATGTGTTTCTCTTATTGGTTAATGAATAACACTACTTTGATTTATGGCCAGGAAAAATATAGTCAGGTTAAAAGAGAAACAGAGAGAGTAGACAGAGTCAAGGAGATGCCATATAGCTGTCAAAGGGGAAGGACATGCTGGATGGAAAATTATTGGTAGACCATAGCCTCATGGCAATACACAGATTAAAAAAAAATGGGTTAACTTAAGATATAAGAGCTAGCTAGAAATATGCCTGAGATATTGGCCAAGCAGTGCTGTAATTAATATAGTTTCTGTGTGATTATTCATGTCTGAGTAGCCAGAAATGAACAAGTAGTCTCCATTTACAAAATAACGTCTGCCTTCTGGAGCATGAATCCACATAACAACAACAACAAAAAGAGGACTTCTAGATTCACAAAAATGGGATCAAGCGCAGCTTCTAAGTAGCTGTATTTTTTTTTTTTTTCAGATAGGCTCTGTTTGCTGGTGGCAAGCAGAGGTGCCACTCCTTTAAGAGAAGGCTTCCTGACTTAACAGCAGCAAAAACTGCATGGCTTCTTTAAGAGCTAGCTTCCTGGTCTGAATAGCATGAATAGCTCTGGCTATTTCGGAGGGTCCTGCACTTAAATGGGGTTTGTGAGCAGTGTGTTACAAATTGCTTAATCACAACATAGACCCACTGTGTTCCTGGAGCTGGGGCAGTCAGCCTGGCCAGTAGAGGTGGTGAGCATACCTCTGACATGTTGGGTGGGGTGGGGCCAACATGCAGGGTCTTGGAGTTGGTCCTAGCCATACCCACTTGGTATTAAAAAAAAAAAGGTGCTCCTGGCCAGAAAATGATTACATATACACAATAAAGACAGTTTAAGAGAAAAATAAGCTTCTGAACAAGTCACAGCATGTTTTAAAAAAAATGTATGTAGCCTTAAGAAAAAAAAGAAAATGGGTATAGGCATTTTTAGAAAGGAATAGTTTTTAAAAATAAAGTCTTTAAAGAGATAGTAAAAGTAATATAAAAGAGCACAAACAGACATAGATTAAAGGAGTAAAATAAAACAAGCCATGTAAAGATGAAAAATACACAGAGCATCTGGATTATGTATACTATCGTGTTTTCTTTGAATTTTTTGACTGCAGATAGATATTTGATTCTGGGGTTGCAAAGTAAACCAACATATGTATTTTAAAAGTGTTTTGACTTCCAAATTTGGGTGTAAGAATATTTTGCTTTGGAAAAGAGGTTCTACTTTTTTTTTTTTTTCACAGAAGATGAGAACCTGTGGATTCCTTCCAGGCTAATGTGGTTTGATGGAACAAGACCCTGGAAGGTCTCTATGAACCCAAAATATACTTTGCCCAACAAAAAACAGGAAGCAGTCTGAGAGAAAACAATGTCCAAATTATCAAAATAATTGTTCATAAACGCTTGTTTTTATTTAAAGAGGGTTAATTTATAAATGGTTAAATAGTCATAGTCAATCTCTTTTTTTAAAAAAGGGGGGGGAGAGATATGATATAAAGATGAATACTTTGCATTGGCATGAATCTTGATCTATTGACACAAATTTAAGGTTGATTTGTTATACTGTGTATATGTATTTCTGCTCTTGTTTAAGGTACTCTATTTGTGCAGCTCATTTAAAAATGTAATGTATAATTTAAGATTACAGATTAGTAGATAGTCATTTTATAATAGTCAAACTTATAGTCATGTTAGTTAGGTTTTCTAGATATAAAGAGATATATTTCAGTTAGTTAATCTTCAACACTTCAAAGACCTACAGAATATGGCATTTAAAATTATATAAGAACTTAGACTTTTCTCAATGGTGCGGCATGTCTGCTCTTGGAAGCATCAATTACTTCAAAAGGAATATTGGCATTGAAGGGTCCTATTATGGAGTTTGCTAGCTATTTGGACAAGAAACTACTCTTGCTTAGACTTCTTAATGGTATGTTGTATGAACTGGACTTGGAGGATCTACAGAAATGACTTCCAAACTTGACTAAAGATTAAATTGTCCTTCAGGGTTCCTGCTTCATAGAAGAAACTGCCAGACATTTTGCAGGACACAGAAGAAAGGAACTGATGGACTTTGCTATTACAAAGCAGAACAGATCTTCATTTTCCTGCTTCATGGAAAAGTCTGAAAGATACTGTGGGCCTGTAGGCTGAAGATGGATGCCCTAACATTAGAGAAAAACTTTGAGTGACTATCTAGTCAGCAAGATGTCTCTGTTAGTTCGAGACCTTTGGAAGTTGCTAACAATACACTTCCTGTTTACTTAGGTGGTATTATATCCTTCTGGGGTCTGTGAAGAGTTGAAGACAGATAGATATAGTTTTCCTTATTATTATAAAAGATAAATTATGTATGAAACTTTAGCTCACAAAGAAATATTATAACTGTAATTCTCGCTTGATACCTGTTTTACTCTATGTAATTTTATAATGTTATTGTTTAAAACCTTACTTCTTTTTTAGACAGAAAGGGGAAATGTGTGGAATGTTCTTTCATATACATGTTACTCTTAATGGTTAATGAATAAAGATGCTTTGGTCTATGGCAAGACAGTATGTAGAGAAGCTGGAAGAGATAAATAGAGAGAGTAGGTAGAGTCAAGGAGATAGTACGTAGCTGCTAGAGAAGAAAATGCCAGAACCTTACTGGTAGGCCACAACCTAGTGGTGATACACAGATTAATAGAAATAGGTTAATTTAAGATGTAAGAGCTAATTTAATATGTAAGAGCTAGTTAGAAATGTGCCTGAGACATTAGCCAAGCAGTAATTAATAAAGTTTCTCGTGATTATTTGTGTCTGGGAAGCTGGGAAACAACCGAGTAGTCTCCAACTACATTAATGAATTGTGGTTACCTCAAAATTCACTTTGCTTATACATTTTTATGTGTTTAAACAGATTTATACATATCTGTGTGGATAACTGCCTTATTAAACAATAGGGATTTGCAGCCAAAACCAATGACCTGAGTTCAATCTGAAGCATCCATATGGTGGAGTCCTTCAGGCTGTCCTCTTATCCCCACATACAAGATGTGCATATGCATACATGGTGCACTCACATATTCAAACACAAGCAGTTAAAATAAAATTAGATATGTTGAACATACACATAACATAAAACTTTCTCTTGAACCCTGGTGGCATAGCTAGGCTAGTTGCAGACTGCTTCACTAGCAAGTACAAGAAGTAACTTCCCAGCAATGCAAAATATGTCACTCTTTCTTTTATCATTACTACCTCATTTTCAGATCTGAGCAATCACTGATCTATTTTTATCTAGTGTAGACAGGGTTCTCAGGTTGTAGAGTTTTCCATAAATATAATAATACAGTATATACACTATTCTGCACTCAGTACAAATTTTGATAGTACTTTAGAGATGACATAGTTGTTTTTCGTACCTTATCCCACACACTAGAATCTTCAGAGAGTTGCCAAAGTGGTAAAAATGCCCTTTGCCTTGTTTGAAATATTCGTAGTAAATAATGGCTTCCTTAGCCAGTATGTGTGATATGTCATTTAAGGTGCCAATAGCTTCTCGTTTTCAAGTAAAGGAAGTTCCACTCATTTTCTGTTTGCTCAGAAAGAAAAATTTAATGTGTGTTTTAACGCTGTTAAATCACATTTATACCACCTATTGGGGTAATAATTTTCAGTTCAATTGGTTAACATGATGTTAGATTAACTCAGATTCCTGGATTATATACAGTGTTCTATCAACATTTGCATTACAGGATTTTAGAAAATAACTTTAGACACATTGGTTTCTGCACTCACACATGCACGTGTACACAAGCATGTAGGTATCCATGTGCATAATGTGTTTATATAGAAAAACACACTGTGGTTTTACTTTCTTACTAATTTGTTTAAAAATATTCAGAATATTAAAAAGGCTGTATTTCTTCATCTCCCTTTATGAGTTGCCTGTTGAATCTAATATTTTTAAAAATTGGATTGTCTTTATTGAACTTGTAGGAGTTAATTATATATTCTGGATATGTCTTGTTTGATGCATGGATTGGAACACTCACTCCCAGTTCATGGATTTAGTTGTAATTTTGTTAATGATGCTTTTGAATGAACATATATCTTTAAATTTAATAAAGCATAATCTATCAATTGCTTTGTCAACAATCATGAGTAATTTTGTATGTTTATTAAGAAGATTTTTGATTATAGTTTTACTTATACATTTCTTTCTAAGTGCTTTAAAATTTTAGCCTTTTTGTTTTGGCCAATGAGCTGTTTCAAATAAATCTCTTGTGTAGCATAGTTGTTGTGTATCATATGGTTGAGGTCCATTTACTACAACTTAGATATCCAGTCATTATGATAACATTTGAAAAGAATTTTTCCCTCAATTGTTTCGATTTGTTGGTCAGAATTTTTGACTTAACAGTTGTAGTATTATGTGGTAATCTCTGTTGCTCGTCTAGTCTTTCATCAACAATACATTTTCTTGACTATTGGAGTATTGCAGCATGTCTTGAGGCAATAAAATAGTTCTTAGATTTTGTACTTTTTAAAATTTTTGCTCCATTTTAATTTTTTTAATATCCATACACGTTTTAAGTAATCTGCAAAGACTGTTTCAAATTTCTACTTGGGTTATGTTCAGTTTTCAAATTAAGAAAATTCATGTATTTATACTGTGGAATTTTCTAATCTCTTTGCATTCTTATTTTTAATGTTTGTTTATATTTAACTGAATGTTTACTTTATCATTTTAGATAGAAATCATATATCCTTTTATAAATATCATCACCACCAAGATTATAATCAGTCCAACATGCAATTTTTGAGTACTTTTTATGTAGGTATTTTACAAATAGTTTGAATTTAGTTCTCAGAATAATCTTAATATATAGGTGATAATATTTTCTGCTTATGTATTAGGAAATAGTGACTTAATACATAAATAACTTATCTTCAAAAAACCCAGATACCTAACCTTAGGGTAAAAGGATGGAAAACTATTCCAAACAAATAGTGTTAAGAATTAAGCCTGTGTAGCCATTTTCATACTTAACAAAATAGATTGAAAAAAAGCTACAGAGAAACCCTGTGTCAAAAAACCAATAAAAAAACTATCAGAAGAGATGGCTAAGGTCAGGACATGCTCATCAAAGGAAAAATCCACCAAGAGGATATTACAATTTGCAGCATCTATCCCCTGAACATAAGGACACCTAAGTTTGTAAAAGAAACAGTACTGCAGTTTATGTCACATATTGACACAGAGATAGTGGTGACTTCAAAAGATGCTTGCCAGTATCATCCAGACAAAAACTAAAGAAAGAAATGCTGGAGAAATGCATGTCACAAACCAAATGGACCTAACAGATATTTGCAGAGCATTGCACCAAAACACAAAAGAATATACCTTCTTTTCATCAGCTCATGGAATTTTCTTCAAAACTGACCCCATATTCAGACAAGACACAAGCAAGTCTCAACAGATACAAAAAAAAATGAAATAATCTTCTGCATCATACTGACCACCAGAAATTATAGCTGCATACCAACAACAGAAGCAACAGAAAAGAGTACAAATTCACAGAAACTGAACAACTCAGTAGTGAATAAAAAATAGGTCCAGATTGTAATGGTCTGTCCTGTCCTTTTAAAAGACAAGGCCTGCCTACTCCCTCCCTTGTCCACCACCGAGGCAGGCTGATTTTCCTTCTGGTTTTAGTCGGAGCCTCTCCCTTTCCATTTCTATCTCAAAGAGGGAGCTGCTGCTATGGCTCCTCTACTCTCACCCCCTTTCTTCCCTCCCCCTCTCTGTGTGTGTTTCTTTCCCCATCTTACTTCTCCCTCCTTCTCCTCTTCCCTTCCATAACCCACTAAATAAATATCCAACCTCAATCTGCATAGTGTGCCTATCCATGTCTCTGCCTCTCACTCACAAAGAGTCAGCTCTCTGCCTGGGACCAGCTGCCTTTGTGGCTAGCTGTGGTCTTAGTCCTGCTGCCTGCTGCTGCCACGTGGGGAACAGTGCCATTTTTATTTAAACCCTTAAACAGACAGAAATTAAGAAAGAAATCAAACTTTCTAGAACTGAATGAAAATGAAAACATAATGTACTCAAACTTATGACACAAAAAGAAGAAATCATACCCAAAAGGAATAGATGACAAGAAATAATCAAACTCGGGACTGAAATCAATAAAATAGAAAGAAACAAAAAACAATTCAAATAGCCGGGCAGTGGTGGCTCACGCCTTTAATCCCAGCACTCGGGAGGCAGAGGCAGGCGGCTCTCTGGGAGTTCGAGTCCAGCCTGGTCTACAAGAGCTAGTTCCAGGACAGGCTCCAAAACCACAGAGAAACCCTGTTTCGAAAAAAAAAAATTCAAAGAACTGATAAAACAAAGAGTTGGCTCTTAGAGAAAAATCAAGAAAATTGATAAACTCTTATTCAAATTAACTAAAAGACAAAAGGAAAAGATTCAAATTAATGGAATTAGAGATCAAAAGAGGATATAACAACACACATGAGACCTCCTTATATATTTATCTTGGGCTTTGTTTTTCAAACTCTGTAACTTCAGCTTCTTGGTTCATGATGTTTTGTTATGGAAACACTTGCAGACATATTCAACTTTAAAATTCTTAAGAATTTCTTTGCTTTAACAAATTAAATTACATCTTAATTAATTTCCCATAATAAATAAGCTCTTGGCTTTAGACTAGGCTTGTAACAATCTGGACATAAATACACACAATAAATTTATTAGGCTCTTAAGTTTGTAATTTTTTGAGATAAGGTCTTACTGTGCAGCTCAGTTAGGCTCAAAATTGAGGTATCTCTGTGTAGGATTCCTTAGTGCTACGTGATTGGCAGGTATCATATTCCTGGCTAGCTTAAGGATTTGCCTCCTGGTAAACTGCATATTCGTGTGTTTAAACAAAACATTAAGAGCAAATAACAACAGCACTGATGTTGTAAAGTCAAAGTGAAAAAATAGTCAATAAAGTTTTACTCTCCATGTTCTCTTACTTTTCTTTGGGTTTAACAATTTTTTTGTGGGATATTATTCATTCTCTATATTCTCTGTAGGGAATGTTGAAAATTAGGAAGGCATAAAAAAGAAACCTTTTCTAGATAAAAGGTGATCGTTACTGACTTACCTTCTGTATGAGCATCAGTACATAGACTGTTTCAAGTAACAAACGTAAATGTGCTTTTATCTTCCCATATATTAAAGGAAACCTTTACTAGCTGTAGAATTCTGGGCTGACAACTATTTTCTTCCAGCATTGTAATGAAATTAAATTATTTTTCATCTGGAAAAGGTTATAAACAGCCATTTCTGGTACTGAAACAAGTACTTTGGTTTTATTTCAATCGCAAACATTATACAAACCCGTTTCCATTATGCCAACATGGATTTGTGATTAGGTAAATATTTCTGGGAAAACTTAGCTCTTCAGACTTAGGAATGCTTAATAGGTAAGATGTAGGTACTTTAAAGATGCTAAACTGGTAGGAACTAGTAATTAGCTTGAGTCAATAGAAATTAAACAGCTCCCCCCACTAATTGCCCATAAAGAAGAAAAATATCTACAAGCACAGACAGACAAATGTGAACCAGAAAGAAAGCAGTGTTCCTGTGGTCTTTGGGTCAGGTTTCCTCTGGGTTCCTCCCTTGAGTTCTTGCCTTGGCTTCTCTAGATGTTAGCCTGTAATCTGTAAGCTAAGTAAATGCTTTCCTCTTCTGGGTTGCTTTTGGTCACTATTTTATCTTAGCAATGGAAACTTACCAAGAACAATGTTGAATTGAGGTAGCATTATATAGTGATAAGAAAGCTGTTTTTGCAAGATGTAAGGAAGAACTTTACTAAGGCGTATGATAAAATTATGAGCTTAACACTAGGTAGCTTAAATACAGAAAGAGAAAGATGAACTCTACAGGTTTAAATAACAGACTGTGAATTTGAAAGCAGGGTTTCCTCTCCGCTTAAGTTTCTATTATATTTTTAAAAACTATGAGAAAGCTGCCTGAAGTTATATCTGAAAGTAAATGTTGAAGTTTTTTTTTTTTTAAAAAAATCAAATGCCAACAGAGTTTCCCTCTTTTGCAACTTTGGAAGGGGTTTTTATTTTATATAATTTGTTATCATACTTTATCCAGGCATGCCGAAAGGTAGCTTGATTACATAGAGTTTCTTAAAGTCTTAGAAATGCCGACAAGTTCTAGTGTCTGTGTAAGCTTGTTAGGATTAGCTCATTTACAATTCAGCAAGTGGTCATAAGTTCAAAAGGAAAGTTAAGTTGGATTATTTATCATAGAGCTATTAGGAGATAATCTTTTAAGACTATGAAATAGGAATATCTTATTTTCCTCGAAGGTACTGCAAATGCATTTTGTCTTTGATATGGAGAAAGAGTATTAAAAAAAGAAGCTTTGGAAAAAGAGAACATTGAATTTTCATAATAAAATATCAACATTTTCTTCTACTGTTGCATCATGAATACTGCACTTACCCCCAAACTGTCACTCATAACTTTCAATTTGTGTGACTGTGGGAGCCCACTCCTACAAAGTCAACCAGGGTTCCTGGATAGGGAATCCTCAAGGTCAAAAAAAAGTGAGATGAAAGAAACAGAAGACTGTATAGAATTGTATAGAATAGGAGTTATCGTTCTTTCCATGGTCACGCTTCCTTCTGGTCATGCCAAAGCAGCCAAACAGCCCAGAGTTGCTTATATACAAAACAGAACAAAGCACAGCACAGCTGCTGAGTTGGTATCTGACCACAAAGACCATTCCTGTTCTTGAGTGAGCAGCCTTCTCTCTAACATGTTCTTGCAGTTCAGAAGCAGACTTAGTTTCTGCCTTGATGTCCTGAGGTTTGTGGTCAGCAGTATACTTTCTACTTAGACACAGTGTTCTTTTCTTATGGGATAAATCGGAAGTCTTTCACAGCCCTCAAGATTATTGGAAAAAGCAGAGCAGACAAGCTTGAGCTCAAATGACTTATTTAAGTCAGAAATGACTCCAGATGGAAACTGAGTCACATGTGGGCTCCCACATGTAACTTTTCTATAATCAGAGGACACTGAGAAGTTGTGTCCGAAAGTTCCCTCACGCATGAAGGAAACTGAAGGGAACATGCATGTGGCATTGGATTGGTGATGCTAAGGGGGAGGGGAGATGGGTCTTGATTGTGCTCTGTTAAGTAAAACATTCAACTCAAGCTTCTATTCTTAAATGCTGATTTATCTCATGGAAGGCTCATACAAACCTTAGAGAGCTTTTATTCTTTTTGCCTATGTATGATAAGTGCAGGGAGGCAGATCTTAATGTGCAAACTGACTCTTAGGACTGACTAGATATAGCAGATGCTATAAAGAAATTTTTTCAGTAGATATACACGCCCAGTACAGTATAACACCGTTTATGTTGCACGTGGAATAATTTATTTATTTATTTTTAGATCAACATCTAATTGCATCTTCCTCATTACTGTTTCCATTTCTGGAAGTAACCTAACAACAGACTGGTTCCTATGTCTCCTGTGGATGAATCTGTAATAGTTTGGCACAGGAAGAGGAGGGTGGTTGAGTTGAGAGTTTCTGGGGGCATGGTTCTATGCTCGTGTTTGCTCATGTTGGTGCGTTTACTTTGTGTGTGTAGGTCAGAGAATAACATTGGCTGTTCTTGATGTGGCCCACCTTGATTTTACGACAGGGACTCTCTGTGTCCTAGTGTCCTGGTGTTAACTGAGTAGCCAAGGCTGATTGGCCAGCTTGATTCAGCCTTTTCAACAGGGAGACTAATGCTCAGCCTATTTTTTTTTTCTTAATGTTTGTTCTGAAGCACTGAATGATCCTTCTGGCTTGATCTATTTTCTTTAGAGATCTAAATTTCTGTTCACCATGCCTAACCCTTGGGCATAGTTAATCTCAGTAATTAATGGTTTTGAAGTACAATTCAGATGCTGTATTAGCTGAGGATTTCCTTCTGGCAGAGTTTGCATGTGTTGCCCTCACTGTTCTCTTTGCTCAAGCTCTGAAGGGAGGAAAGGAGTCATCGTTCTTTCCATGGCCATGCTTCCTTTTCCCTTCCTCTAGACCCCCAGCATTGAGTTCCCTGTGTCCTGTGCCTCGTTTTGACATCTAACTTCCAATTCCAGTTATTCTCCACTTTTCACATGTTGGCTATCTGTATTTTTGTCATCCTCGTAGTCTTTACTCTGGGTGATTTGGCACACACATTGAAGGTTTTCCCAGCCACCTCACCTCCCAGTGCTGCGTCTCCATCTATTTTTGTTTTGTCTTCTTTTTCAACCATGCATCCCTATGGCCATACCATGGGCTTTGTCATTACCAATAAGAACAATCTTAGTAGATCCTGTAGTTTTTCACTATTACCCTAGCTGTCTAAAATTTTGTCTTTGACAATTTCTGTTCATTTTATTGTCTGTGTGTGTGTGTGTGTGTGGTGTATACTATGTGTGAATGGGTTCCCATGGAGGACAGTAGAGGGCATCAGATACTCTGAACCTGGAATTGCATGTAGTTTTTAGTTTCCTGATGTTTCCTGACAATCACAATGTAGTTCACTATTTGCTTATTTGCCTTCTTAGATTAATATTTCATATCTTTTGTTCTCTTCATAAACCCTTGAAATTCTTTACTTATATTTCTCTCATCTGATTACTTTGCTTACTCTTTTCACTAAAAGAATTAAAAAGTAGAAACATAATTTCCATAGACAGGATAAAGTCCTCCCCAAAGTACGTCTCTGCCCCTCCTGTGCATCCCTTCGCTGCATCCCTATGCTGTATCCCTACGCTGCATCCGTGTGTGCACCACATCCACACCACTGACTGAAATGAAATTTCTTGTTCTTCTTCATGTTAAAAATTCCCAGTTGTGTTTTTTCTCTTTCACTCACTTTCTATTGTGCAAATATCATATCTGAAACACACCCATTACGATATCTTATTTTCACATTTATTGTTATTAGCATACATGGGATTAAGCTTCATTGTACCATTTCCAGACATAATTTGTTTTCGTTGTTTCTCTCTTTTCTCCGTTATCCCCACTGCTCCCTTCCCATCTTCAGTAGCCTCCTCTCCTCTCTCTCATTAAACCCATCTTCCCCCATCTGTTCTCCATAACGTTTGATCCCCTCTCATAATCTCATATCTCGTTTCATAGCTTTAGCACACCAGCTGATTTCTGATGTCCATCAACAAAAGAGTGGATAAGGAAGGCATTGTTTATGCAATTTTAAAACAAAATGCAGTTGTACTCAGCTAGACATTATAGTTTTTTTTTAAAGTAATACTCTGATCCCACATGCTGACAGCTGGTCTTCTTGGTATATTTACCTGGTATATGCTTTTTCCAAGCTCTAAAACACTTTATTCTTCACTTTTTTGATTGCAGTTAGTTGCAATTCAATGACATTGTCCTGGGAAATATGTCCATTGACGGCTGGGGGCTTTATATCCTCTTCACTGTTGTATCACAAATGTGCCAAATGGTGCCTATATCAAGTAGGAAATAAATGCTTCCATTAAGTCTATAAATAATTCTTCAATTTATGCAGGTCACCCAAAGAACTTCTTTTCTTTGATATATAAAAACAAAATCCTACTAAACTGATTTTTGAAAAAGGAAAATCCTTCACCTAGTTTGGAAAGCTTTAAAAATTAAAATTCTCAATATTCAGTTTAAAAAAAAATTCCTCACTGTGAACACAAAAGTTATTTAATCAAAAAACATTCTCTGCAATGTCCTTCTAGGATCCTTCAATAATTATCCAGACTTTGTGGCACTAATATCTTTTCTTCTATACTCTGACTTGTTATACTCTTCTTACTCTGAGAACAGAGTTACTATTGAAGAAGAAACATGTACTCTTACAGAAAAAGGTTAGACTCTAAAAGTATATTTATTTGTATTACTTAGAGTTTAAATTAATACTATATTTGCTTCATTCCGACTTCTCCCTCTTCCTTCTGTAACCTCTCTTATGAACTCCGTTCCTCCTCAAGTGAATGACTGTTTTTTCTACAGTTAAAATTGTTACACACACACACATCTATTCTACTAAGCACATTTCGTGTGCTTAGTGTGTTTAGTGCTAACCATTTGCAGCTAATGTCACCATGATAAAGGTCTTCCCATGAATGACATAGACATTATGATGGGCGGTGAAAGAACAGGAATAAGGAACATGCATGAGTCACTGTATCATATAAAAGCCTTCTAACCAGGGAAGTGGCCTGTCTATGAAAGATAAAACTCAAGTACCCCCATATATGGCACATACACAAATATTTACATTTTGTTTTTTAGGTATTGTGCGTGCAACTACAGCACGAGCAGGCAGTGCCCATAGAGGCCAGAAGAGGGCATCAGATCTTCTAAGACTGGAGCTACAGATGGTTTTTACCTGCCATGCGGGTAATAGGAATCAAACTCAGGGCTTCTGAAAGATCATGTGGTATTCTTAACTGTTGGGCTATCTCTTTACTCTTCCACCTTGTATATTTTTCGGTTCATTCACAATTAGGTAATCCGTACCGGTTAATCTTGCAAAAATCCTTAAGTCCATTTTGGAGTATGGATATTTCCTTCATGTAAAGTTCTTTCTTTCTTTCAAGCTTTCATTAAACTAGCAGACTTATAGAGTTTCATACATTGATTTTAATTGTATCTGTAACCATATACTTTTCCCCACCTAATCAAAAAAAAAAATCCAATCAATATAACTGTAGAGACTTTTTGTTTGTTTGTTTGTTTGTTTTTTGCTGTCTTATCTTGGTCATTTCACACAGTTCATTAATCCATTTGTTGAAAGTCCAGAAAACCCCATAGATAAACTATTATAAGTAGTAAATGAAAAACTATAACATGCTTCAGATTAGCAATGTTTTACAGAATGTACTCTTTAAAGATTATTTTATTTTATTATGTATATGAGTGTTTTACCCACACACGAGTATGTGTACCTTATATGTGCCTAGTGTCTCTGCATGCCAGATGAGTGGACCCTGGAACTGGAATTCATACGTGGTCGTAAGCTAACATACGGTACTGGAACTGAATTTGGGTTCTCTATAAGAGCAACAGATGCTTTAACTCCTGAACCACCTCTCTAGGCCCCATAATGTATTCTTAAAAAGAATATAATTCCTTGTTGTTTAAGCAAAGGTTTACTGTCATGCTCTAATATCAGGTATGGCAAAAAATCCGGCCCACTTTTCAGTGGAATTGTAAGTCTGAAGGAGCCGTGTTGCTGTGGCATTATGTTTGCATGTTCCTCCTATTCCTCGTTTGTTCCTCCTAGACTGGTAAAAAGTTTTATAAATGGTTAGTTTAAAAAAGTGCCTGGATAATAGTTGATATATAAAATTGATGTACATATTTGATATATATAAGATATAAAGTCTCGTATAGTAATGCCAAAAGGTTATCAACTCTTCAAAATAAAATTCTTCAGTCTATCACTTCATTAACTCATGTCAGTTCAACATACTTAGGCCCCCTCCTGATGACATTTACGCGGTAATATCTTAAAACTATTAATGATTTCTGATTATGCAACGCAATTAATTCCAGCACGTCCCTGAATCCCGCGACTTGCCTTAACTGATTTGCGTGTGAAGCAAATGAAATGCTGACGACACACATTCCTCGCAGCTCGGTTAGTTCCCCCTGTCTTTCACGGAATGTGTGGGAGACTGCAGTGCTGCTCAAGACGCCTGGCATTTGCAGGCAGCACACGTCCACGGGTTTCTTCATCACTCGCAAGGTCACAACCCCAGGAGAAGGACCAAAGCTCTCTGTGCTGAGGCGGCCTTCCTGCCCTCCTTCCTCCTCAGCGTTTTTTCCTCTCTTCTGGTCACAGAGTGAAACCATCATCCTGACTGCTTTCTCCATTTCTCTGAACTGATCTGAGCCCCGTTTCCACTTTGTTCCACAGATAGCTTTTCTGCAGTCTTCCACCTCGGCTTCCTCCCTGCTCACTGTCTCCCCAGAAAGAATAGAAGTGACAGGATGAGAGCATGGTAATAGAATATTCTTTTCTTTCTTTATCAAAGGCAAGTAGTAGATTCACAAGGTCAGAGTTCTGAATGCTTCTTCCTAAGAACTTCAATTCAAAGGTTCCTTGAGGTGTCTTCAGCGAAATAAGTACCAGCTGAAAGCTTTGCTGCTTTTGAAACCTAACTTTTTCCTCCTGTAGCGGCTTCATTAAACCAAACTTGCTCTTTGCCTGAGAAGTGATGCTTTACGGAGGAGTGAGAAGGGATTAAATCAGATCTAATTAAATAGTGAAGTTGCTACCTAGTCCATTAATGAAAAGCTTTCCTCTTGATAAAAAGAGGGTTTGAAATAAGTATGATCAGCAATTTTTGGCTGCTCTTCCCTGTGTGGCTGGTTGCCATGTCTGGTTCTGAATGCCACAGCTTTGGGGTAGGAATGGGGAGATGCATATAGGTTAGTCCATGGCCTGTGCTGGTATAATTTGAAAGGTGCCCTTTCTTCATTTATAAATCTCTCTTTGTTTTCTTAGATTCAGCTTATTTCTGGATTTGCATAATTGAAGCAGTGCTTTTAGCTCTTAATAGGATGATAGTATTTGGTCACTTAAAATACATATTATCAGTAATTTTTGTTAAATGTGTTGATGAGAATAGTCATCCATGGGAGAAACAAGACATAAGAGTATTGATTTTATGAGGTTGGATGAAGGGTAGTGTGAGAAAATATTAGTTTTGAAGGGAATTTGGAGAGAGGTCAGTCTAGGAACAAACAAACATTAAAGTGGCCACCAATGCCTTTGATAGGAACTTGGTCTGAAGGCATGGAAGTGCCTGTTCCCTTTCCTATTTTCCAAGGGACGGTTATCTAATGAGCTGCTTTAATGAGCAAATTATTGTTGTTGCTTCTATGATTTTATGTTATCAGTAATAAATTTGCATGGCATTGATTCCAAAATCTGTCAAGTTACCTAGTAGTCTGTACGATTTGGTAGTCAGAAACAACCCAAGTAAACAGACAAAGAATAAGACATCGAGTGCATTCTGGGAAGAGACAGAAAAGAAGTGAAGAGAAAGGGAAAGCAGAAAGAATGAAATTTCAAGCCCAAGGGACAGTTACTGATGGAAAATTGTAAAGCTGGTTAGTCTAGACTGTTAAGAAAAAGATCATATGCACACTAATAAAGAGGCAATGAGACTTCCCTCTCCGCCAAATGAATCCTGATGGTACACAGCTGGGAGAGAATGGGGCCAATCTGATGGGGTGGGGAGATTGCGTGCACCTGGAACCCTGGACCCTGCTTATACATTCCCCTCATCTACCCATAGACCACTCAAAAAAGTAAGAACTTTGTGAGAGTCAGCTCGATGTCACCGGATCAGAAAAAGCTTTCTCTCTAGGAATGTTTGAGGCTCATAGCACTCACCTTTAGGGTTAGGTAAATACCTGTTTCTGTTCTGTTGCCAACAATGTTATAGCCCAAGTTCACAAACATGTTTCTACACTATTTTTATAAGTCAGAATCATATAAAAGAGACTAATGTTACATAATTATTACTATTATTTTTTTATTTTTTATTTTTTTGATTTTTCGAGACAGGGTTTCTCCCTAGCTTTTTGGTTCCTGTCCTGGAACTAGCTCTTGTAGTCCAGGCTGGCCTCGAACTCACAGAGATCCGCCTGCCTCTGCCTCCTGAGTGCTGGGATTAAAGGCGTGCGCCACCACCGCCAGGCAATTATTATTATTTTATAGACAGTAACCAGCTCATACTTAAACAACCGGACTCCAGTGGGTTTTATATGTCTAACAGCTAAGCAAATTTTCCTTCATTTAGCATTTCCATAATTGGTACTTTGCTCATAAATGGGAATTTAGTTACTGACAGAGCTACAGGAAAATATGTAGTGATGTCTGGAAATAGAATTTTAATAGTTGGTTGTTTCTCTAGAATGATGAACTGTTTTATTTCCCCTTGGGCATCAAATGTTCATGGTGACCCTTAATTTGTTTTCTAGAGACAGGTGGATTCCAAAGGGCAACAGATGGAGTGTCAGGGTCTGTATCACGTGGTTCTTCCTCCCAAGGCCACCAATGAGAAAACTTGCTCCATTGCTTTTGAGAGGATTGACTTCAGCTACATAGAGAAGTTGAGAGTAAATCTGATGATGGTTCCTCGGAGTAGAGACACATTGTCCCTTCAGGTCTTCTAAGCAGTAGTAGGACTAGGGAGGGAATTGATGGTGTGCCAAGGAACAAGGAAATTTTGTTAGCAAAGGTGAGAAAGGAGTTTTGAACTGAATGATAGATGTAGGAGAGCATTTACTTTGGGTTGCTTCATTCCCACGTATGTCTTCTGAGTAACATTCGGCTAATTGCATCTTTCCTTGAGATCTTGAATCTTGGCACAGTTCTGCCTGCCTGGGAGTGCTCTTTCTCAAACATTTGTATTATCTGACAAGAGCATATGATCAATCTATTCATTTTAAAATATTCTAAAACCCCAGATAGTTACGGTCTTGGAATGCTTCTTGAGATACAGAATCTTCATATTTCCCTAGTTTAATTTTTGGAATTATGATCTATGAGCTATCCCTCCATAGGCTTAAAAAATTCTATATTAACAAATATTTTCTAACTCCGCACTCTAAAGGAGTTTGATATGGGATCAAATACAGATTCTTTCAAGGTTGAACGTCCACAGAACTAATTGATTAGCTGTGTGAAGAGGATTTACCTGTAATTATTTTGTAAAAAACAGCAGAGCATGGGAAAACATCCATTTGCATAACAAATGACTTTAGATAAAAGAAACTGCTTTGTAATCTCATTTTTTCTTTCCTAGAGCCCATGAATTCTGATTGTTATCTTTCTGCTTTCTGTGGTTATCCTCAAGGGTGTAGACAGTGTGTTTGACGCCACTGTTTCTGTGTCAATCATTTAAAAAAGCTCTCTCATGCCTTAGTGCCCTCTTACTCTGAAAGAGAACTCAGCTCACCCGTTCTTACCTAACTCCTTCTCTGTGTTCCTCACAGGGGTATTATTTGTATTAGTATATTAATTAGTTTTGGTTCTCTTTTAATTTGTAGACAGTTGTACATCCTGTGCACAGAATCTTACCTACTGAAATAGTTTTCAGTGAGTTTCTGATTTTAGTGAGTCTTCCAAGTTTCTCATTCACCTGTTTGGCATCTACAGTTTTAATTTAATTTTACCGTGTCAGGGACATTAACACTTATATAAGACTTCATGTTATGCTAAGGGGTTGACTATGAATAAAAAAATCCATAAAGAATTTTGTATAATTTGATAATAATGTACCTCTTTGCATATCTTCGTCTTTTCCTTTTCTAAATTTTATAGAGGTCAGTAAAGTTCATTGACTAGGTAGCTTGTTTTTCTTTTTTTTTTTTTAACTTTTTAGTGTTTACTTACAATTCTATGCCTACTCATTGCATTTGGATTTTTTTTTTGTGAATCAAATACCTTACATCTCTTGGGCATAGTGATTAAACTTTATTTAACCATTTTCATAAATGACCTCCACTTCTCTGTACTCTTTCTTTTTAACTAATTGCTTACTTAGTTACTTCTCCTTCATAGTTTTTGTTCTAAATATGGTTACCCTTAGGTGTTCCCACATAGTTACAGAATGAAAGCTAATGTACTTGGCACACTCTTACTTTAAAGCCCACTGCAGCATCTTCCTGAGTAGAGTTCTCCATTACCTAGATCACGTAGACTGTCAGAACTACTGAGTCCAGGCTTTTGAAATGCAATGGAGCATGAGTTTGCTCTGTTTCAACAAGCTGCTTAAGCTGTCTCTGCTAACAATGTCCGTTCATCTGAGGAATTTCCATATGACCCCAACTAAATACAAACAAATAAATGTGTACTGATAACAATTCAAAGCATTCTTTATTTTTAATTAAGTCTTTATATATAATATTTGATACAATATTTCAACTTGTTATATTAACGATGACAGCAAATTTGTATAATAATAAGATTGGACGTGCTTATTTTTACACAAAGCATTAAATCTTGACTGAATATTTGTTAATATAGAAAATAAAGCATCCTCAACATTTCTTACATGTTCTCTAATATTTTGATTTTATTATTCTCATGGCTAAAAATGGTGCTTCTTGCAAATACAGAGTATTCAAATGGCAGAAGTACATTTAGGGTCCTTTCAGAAGTGGTAGGCAATTACATGCTAAAGCCAAGCCAAAACTTGTTTACTGATTTCTGTTTTCTAACACTCAATTCAATAACTCTAAAAAATCAAATAGAATTTTAAAAACTCAAACCTTCTAGCCAAATTCAACCCAAGGCCATACTATTTTCATACTTAGTTGCTGAAGAACGATATTTCTTTTTTTCTCTGTAAGTAGACTGTTAGGACTGTATAAGAGCAGAAAATTTTGTATGTACAATAAAAATGTCATAAAATACAATTGTCTCAAATATGAGTCAAGGTATTCAAGATGGTGGTTGTTTGTGTTATGTGTTATAGTGGTAAATACAGTACAAGGAATGTATGATCTATGTTCAAAACCAGGACAGCAACAAAGTCTTGTGTGCAGCATATGCAAGGTTGTCCTAATACCTGAGATTAACAATTTGTTAAATTTTTGGTCGTTTCATAAGGGAACATTGATGCTGCCAGATAGTGTGTGTGTGTGTGTGTGTGTGTGTGTGTGTTTGTGTGTGTGTGTGTCTTCCATATGAGATTTTGAATTATTGTTTGAGGAGCTGGTGGACAGACTGGAGAGATGGCTTATCAGTTAAGAATGAATACTGCCCTATAGAAGACCCTTGTCCAGTTCTCAGCATCCACACCTGGTTGGTGTGGGAGAATTGTCTGTACTCTGTTAATCATGTTATAAATAAATGCTGATTGGCCAGGCAGGAAATATAGGTGGGAAAACCAGAAAGGAAATAGAAATGATGTAATGAGAACAGGAGAATTCTGGGAAGGAGGAAGTTGATTCCTCCCACTCCGGCCCTGACCACCAAAGCAGCAGGGTATGATCTGCTCCACTGAAAAAGGTACTGAGCCACATGGCAAACACAGATCAGAAAAATGGGTTAATCAAGATGTGAGAGAGTTAGCCAGTGAGAGGCTAGAGCTAATGGGCCAATCAGCTTTATAACTTATAGAGATCTATGTGTGATTTTTCTCTGGGACTAAACAGCTGGGGGACTGGGTGAGACAGAAAACCCAAACTAACAGGCCCCTTCATGTTACACCTGGTAGCTCACAACTGCTTGTAATGCCAAGTACATGGAATCTGATGCTTTTGTCTTCTATGGCATGGGCACTCACAGTCACATACCCACATATAAAATGGCACACATACACGCAATTAAAACAAGAGGGGAGAGGGGCAGCATGAGGAGGAGAAGCTGGGTGTTGGGTCACCGTCCTCACAAGATAACCGCAGTCTTCCCAGTTCACAGCTCTTGCATCTTAGACATGGTTTGGCTTGTACCTAACCCCAGTTGCTCAGCTTTTTACTAAGTCAGGACTGATGAATTTGTATATAATTTAATTGTTAATTACCCGATTTTAAACTTTGCTTTTTATGCCATTTTAGAGTTTCTGCTCTCATTCTGGGTACACTGCAATGAACTGGCCAGCAGCCTTTTCCTCATGTCTGTTTCCACTTGTGTTGAGTCTCTCACCTTCTGGCTAGCTCTCAAAAATTTTTGAAATAACCTTAACACCAATAATTCTATTGGGGAATACCTCTGCATGCTGTTGAATATGTTTTATTATCAATTGTTAATAAAGAAGCTGCTTTGGTCAATGGCAGGGCAGAATAGAGCTAAGCAGAAAAACTAAACTGAATGCTGGGAGAAAGAAGGCAGAGTCAGAGAGACACCATGTAGCTACAGAAGGAGACAGATACCCAGGAACCTTACCAGTAAACCACAAGCCTCATGGTAAAATATAAAATAATAGAAATTCATTAATATAATATGGAAGATCTAGCTAGAAATATGACTAAGCTATTGACCAACCAATATTGCAATTGATATGGTTTCTTTGTGATTATTTCAGGTCTGGGAAGGTGGGAACAAACAAGCAGTCTCCACCAATACTTTACCTTTAACTTTCTTCATCCTTTTGTTCTTACTCCAAATTTTCCTTCATTATCAGATTTCAAAGAAATCTGGAGAGGAACAGAAAAGAGAAAACATGGACCCATTCTGCTGCCTTGAACTAAAAATTAACTTCAAATGTTATATAAAATTTAAGCATAGGAATATTTTAATGCATTTGTAAAAGTTTTCTTTTTGCTATTTATTTATTTATCTATTTATCTATCTATTTATTTATTTATTAAAGATTTCTGCCTCTTCCCCGCCACCGCCTCCCATTTCCCTTCCCCTCCCCCAATCTGTGTAGCTGTTCTTGATGCATTACTGTGCTATGGGGATGCGTGCACGATTCTTTCTCTTTGT
>NW_004949126.1:3864265-3887128 GCF_000317375.1 Microtus ochrogaster | reverse complement strand
ACACTATCCTGAGTGAGGTAAGCCAGACCCAAAAAGAGGAACATGGGATGTTCTCACTCATATTTGGTTTCTAGCCATAAATAAAGGACATTGAGCCTATAATTCGTGATCCTAGAGAAGCTAAATAAGAATATGAACCCAAAGAAAACCATATAGGCATCCTCCTGAATATTAACCTTCATCAGGCGATGTAAAAGTTTTCTAACTTTATAATTAGTATATCCAAATGTGTTGGTTCATCATAAGGATGATGGAAGTTATTTACGACTTATTTTATTGACAACATGTGTGTATCTGTGTGTATATGTGTGTGCATGTGTGTGTATGTGTGTTTTTGGGTGTGTATATGGGTCTCTGTTTGTGTGTATGTGTGTGTATGTGCGTGTGTATGTTTGTGTAAATCAAGAGATTTACTGCAAATTATGATTTACTCTTAGACTCCACATAGAGCTGAGGGTATAGCTCACTGGTAAAGCATTTGATTTTCATACATGATTTCCCCAGTTCAGTGCCCAGAAATACACACACACACAGCAACACAAAGAGCACAGACTCTACAATGACCTGTGTTTTCTAATTTTTATTTTTGTTAGGTGTCTTTATTTTATGTATATGGGTATGTATTATACAGGTGTACCTTGTGTGTTCAATGCCCACAGAGGTCAGAAGAGAAGAGTGAATCCCCTGGGAAGATGGTTGGGACCTTCTGGGAGCTGAACCCAAGTCCTGTGTTAGAGCAACAGGTGCTCTTAATGACTAAACCGTCTTTCCAGCTCCAACATTTGTGATTTTTAAAACTTGGAATTGACGCCCGAAATATCAAGTGGGTCATGCCTTTATCTATTTGAAAGACACTTGTCTGAAAGAGCAATGCTTAAGAGAAAGTCTAAACGATGTTTTTGTGTGAAGTTTAAACTTCTGTGAGGTTGATCTCTGCACATCTTCTTTGTATACACTGGCCAGCTGAAAGAGAACACCTCCCTACTGAAGCAGCAGCATACTTCTGTCAAATGTTACAATATATGCTCTGATATTAATTCACAGTTCATCCACTACCTCAGACTCCCAAACATATGCAAATTGACTTACAAATTATTTACTCACACATGACTCCAACCCTGCCCTCCGCATCCAATTTTGTAAGACTCAGGTATAAATGAAATTTTACAAAATCAACAAGTAGTTCCAGTTTGTGAATGACTCCAGGAAATATCGAATATTCTCTCATATTAACTTATCTCTCCATGGGACAGGTTTCTAGAGGCCATCACCCAAAGGACACTAAACCTGATAAGTAAAAATAATCAGGAAAACTTTTCCTTGCATGTAATTAATAGATAAACCATTGCTCCCCACTCTTAGTGGAGAAGGTAATTGGTCAATTATTTCATTAAAAGAGAACATCTGCATTATTCTATCAAACCTCTTAAAATAATGGAATAGATTATCTGGGTGGTTGAGCAGGTGCTACTCTGGATTCTCTAAAAATAAATCATGTCGCACTAATCTGAATTTTTTGATGAGGTAACTCAGGTAATTTATGAAAAGGCATAATTTATCTTGATTTTAGCAGTGCTTTTGATCAAGCTTCCCTCAAAGGCTTATGAATAAGTCACAACATACTTGCATTTGCATAGGAGTGCTAAAATAAATGGATCACTGGCAAACTAGGGGAAGTAATAATTAGTGGACGATAATTCTTCAGGGCAGAGTTGACAAACAGTGTTCCCATGGGTTCCAAATTCGGGAAAACTTTAAATGAGATTTATACTGCTGACTTAGCAATAGATCCGGAGCTTGCCAGGCATGCAATCTCTGGGTGACTTGGAGATAGTAGTTTGCTCCAGGGCTGAGGAAATGTGTAAGTCCTTAAAGAAAGGAGGAAATTGGAAGTGGGAATTTCAGGTTGAAAGAGCAACTCAGAGAGGAATCTAGGGAGGTAGAAAGAGGCATGGGCATGAAGTGGAATTTACACAGTGACGGCCGCCACAAGTGCCTTGCAACTGAGAAGACGGAACCTGAAGTGCTTTGGGGGTTTCCTACTCTTAGCTCAAAAACTTCTTACTTCGTGCAAACCTTTGTGGTTATCCTATCAGGAACTTACTGAAAATTCTGACCCACTCATAGAACAAACCACTGGTTCTCCCTCTACTGAGACTCCTAGAGGTTGATGACCTCTTTCACTCTTGAGGGTAGTACACAGCAGGAACCAGTCGATACAAGAGAGAAGCTATTTCCCTCACACAATGCCTGTTCCTTCCTTGGGACAGGAGTCCTTGGTGGCTTCTCACAGTGGAACACAAGCAGCTTCTTCTCCCAGTTCTATCCTTGGCCGTGACTGGAGGACTGATTCTCATGGGGAGAAACCTGGATCTCTTTTTCAGTGCTGCTCCCATCTTCACTCAGCAATTCCCTCGGGTCTCAAGTTCTCCTCACAACCCAGATCTCCCGACTGTGAGACGCTCAACATCAAAATGTCCCTTCATTTACTTTAAAGAGCAACTTCCAGTAATATTGGAAATGCACCCTCTAGCTCTATAGAGATTTCTTTTTTTTTAAGATTGAGTTATCTATGTCTTTATTACTACTGCTTATAATTATTTTTCATAAATATTCTTCTGGTTAATTTACAGAGTTCACGAAACGTATATTTTACAGTTTTTGCCAGTATTTAACTTTTATAGAGGATCTGATTTTCCTAACCTCTCTGCTGTTACAGAAATGCTTTCTGGGACAGATTTTATAGCGTCTAGAAGATTTTGTTTTTCAAATACGTTTTGAACTGTGAAATTGTGGCTTGACTCAGGAAGTAAATCATGGCATCACTTGCCTTTAGCTAATTTACTTTTCACTGAACATGTGATTTGAATAAATATCATACAAATTCATCCACTGAAAATATAACTTCCTCAGCATACAGTGGAGGTATTGACTAAGGAGAGATTATTAAACAGAATCCTCATGTTTTTGTGTTAATATTAGGAAACATGTTTGCTACAATGCTACTTTCACAAGACAAAAAAACATCAGTGGTATATGTATATATATATGTATATATATATTTACTTTATAGTTAGAAACACTTGCTAGTATTGATAACAAACTAAAATCTAAATGCTTTGGTTTCTGTTGGCAGAGAGTAAAGGCAATCTAAGATTCTAATAACGGTTGTAATTCTCCTATAAATTTACTAGTTCCACTGACAACTAAACAACTAATTACTCTGGGCATTTTCTGCCCTTTAGAAAGAATGCGATTTTAAAAATTGGTACAATTGGTTTAAGTTGAAAAACCTATTGAAAAGTCATCAATATTTAACTGGTAAGTTATTGGTCTCAAGCAGTCATAGTTTGCTCACAGAACTTTAGATAGTTAGGAAGATACCAGAGGCAGGCTTGCTAATACACGTTGAGGGGGCAGGGAGGGAAATGACTTCCCTCTGTCCTTCTAGGTCTTTTCAAAAGATGCTTGTTTTACTTTTTGTGGGTTTGTGTGTATGGGGGAGGCATCTGGACTAGAAACAAAATGAACGTGAGACAGATTGATACAAGAAAAGTGTTAAATTGTGTATATGCACATGTAACTTAGTCTCTATAGTGCAGTTTTTAATCTTCTCTTTTAAGAAGTCTGGACCATTCTTCCTCCCAGATAAAATTTCAACATCAAAGAGCATATTCTTTGTTCGGAAACTCAGAGGAAAACTGGAAAAGTGTAGCTTCACTTACTTTTTTAAATTTTAATTATTTATTAAAGATTTCTGCCTCCTCCCCGCCACTGCCTCCCATTTCCCTTCCCCTCCCCCGGTCAAGTCCCCCTCTCTCGTCAGCAATCAGGGTTCCCATCCAGGTCTAGTAAGGTGAGCATCCAAACTGCCTAGGCTCCCCCAAAGCCAGTACGTGCAGTAGGATCAAAAACCCATTGCCATTGTTCTTGAGTTCTCAGTAGTCCTCATTGTTCGCTATGTTCAGCGAGTCCGGTTTTATCCCATTATTTTTCAGACCTGGGCCAGCTGGCCTTGGCGAGTTCCCGATAGAATATCCCCATATAGACATCCTCCTGAATATTAACCTTCATCAGGCGATGAAAGGAGACAGAGACAGAGACCCACATTGGAGCACCGGACAGAAATCTCAAGGTCCAAATCAGGAGCAGATGGAGAGAGAGCACGAGCAAGGAACTCAGGACCGCGAGGGGTGCACCCACACACTGAGACAATGGGGATGTTCTATAGAGATTTCATAGCTTTTGAAGGCATCAAAATTGTTCATTGGTCATTAGCACTTATTAGTTACTGTGGTTTTCATACCACCAGTCTTGAAACTTGCTGCAACTTAGAATCTTTATTACTTTTTTGGACTCTCACTGAGGTTACAAATCCTGAAAAGCTACCACGATGAACACTAGTATTCAAGGCCACAGTGACCCATTCAATCTCTTCCCCTCGTGTGACTAAATGCACAAAGACATTTTTGCTGGTTGCTTTGTGTCTTAGTGATTTGGAGGGGTAAAACTTAAAACAAAAATCAAGTTATGTATTAGTAAACTTTGTTCTGAATCTAGAAAAATCACACAGGTTTTACAAATCTCTGTACCTAGTGCTATATTTGGTTCTAAACCACCGAAATTAATAACAGAGCTTCATATTGGTAAATGATGTTAAAAATTACTGTGAAGTTTATTAAAAAATCAGAACAACTATTGTTAGGAATATTTGCTAACGCGGAGCTCCCTGCCGATGCAAAATTCCCAATCAACCCAAATCAAAACAAGCCAATTTAAGAAATATCCAGGTTTAATGGGAGTCTGCACTCTCGGGTGGCCCTGAGGGTGAACCGGCCTAAGCAGCGCAAATGCGACCACCAAAGGAAAAGGGACCATATGTTCTTCTTTTGGGAACTTATTTAAATACCCTGGGGAGTGGGACCTGGCCTGGAATTTGGAGTCCAGACCAGGCCTGGGGGCTGGGATAGATGCAAGGGGCTGAGGCCTATGCTCCCAACTTGGCAACTATTTTTGTAAGGAAAAAATTAAAGCTACTTATGACTGAAAATACATTTTATAATTGGCTGAGAAAATATGATCACATCTGATAATCATAGAATGGCAGTAAATAAAGACAAAGTAGAAAAGGGAAACATAAAATGGCTGTCTGAGAATCCGATCTGAAGATGGTGCTGAATTTAAGGTTTGGGTGATTAATACAGGGTGAACTGTGGTGCCAGATCCAAAATGGAAGCCTATTAACTGGAAAAATAATCTTTCAAGAGTAATCTGTGTTCAGTCGAAATTACTAAAGAATGTCAGAAGTAGTAGTGCATGCTGGTGATCCTAACTATTCTGGTGTCTAAGGCAGAAGGGTCAGTTTGATTCCAGCCTGGGTTACATTTGTAGTGAGACTCATATCCTTACATGTGATGATTACATCATTGGGTAATTACACTTTGTGTAACTTTTCTCTCTACCTACCTATATATTTCTTTACTTAAATTCTCCGCCCTCCCTCTCTTCCTTTATTACTCCCCCCTCCCACCCTTGGTCTCTCTTTCTCTCTTTTTCTTTCTTTTCTTTTTTCTCTCCCTTTCTCCTTTTTCTCTTTCTTCTTTCTTTCTTTCTTTCTTTCTTTCTTTCTTTCTTTCTTTCTTTCTTTCTTTCTTTCTTTCTTTCTTCCATTTTTAGTAATCCCACCATGGTAATCTTTAAGTACCCTTTAATAATAAATCCTTCATCTTCAGTACATACCAGAACCCTTTTCTTCTTTTCTTTTCTTTTCTTTTCTTTTCTTTTCTTTTCTTTTCTTTTCTTTTCTTTTCTTTTCTTTTCTTTTCTCTGTCTATCCTATATCTGTAGACAGTATCGCCCGGCTAACGTCATGCAAAAGAGAAGTTAGAAACGACCCCCTCTGCCTTTACCAACTTGTTGTCACAGAGATGAAATGGTTGATATTCAGGAACTGGGTATCCAAACAAAACTCACAAGCTAAATTTGTATGGAGATGGTTAACTTTTAGCTGTTTTGACTTCTCTGTGCTAAGAAAACTCACTGAAATATCATCTTTGTGTATCCATCACCTCTTTTTTTCCTTACCAAGCAGAGTTCATTTCTTTTTTTTCATATTACCCAATACACTCATAATTAGAATATACATGATACAGTTATTCACAATGCCATGTAGACAGTTGTAAAAGATTAGCTACAGAAAATAACTACTGAGAATTTTTACTTTTTAACTGTACAAATTTATTAGTATTCAGAATCAAATATTAGGTGGTTGTACACTTTTTAAAAATTAAAATACAATTCTACATTTTCCCTTTATCTCCTTTTTTTCTCTCCAATTTTTTTTCCATGCCCCCTTCCCAAGCTCCCTCTCAAAGTCTTGGCCTTCACTTCTCTATTATTATTATTTTATACACTTTTTATACACTTGCACACACACACACACACACACACACACACACACACACACACGTTGCTTGCATGTACCTGATTTCAGGGCTGACCATTGCTAGTAGTTGATCTATTGAGGAGCTCCTCCCTGGAGGAAAACCAGTTCTCCCACTTTCAGCATCTCTCTGTAGTCCTTTATCTAGGGTGGGGACCCTTGGAGATTTTTCAGCTCCATATTAGCATCTCCGTTGATGTTGCCCTTGCTCAGGTTTTGTTTAGGCAGCCATATTGTTCAGGTATTGTGGGTGAAGATTCACTGCCGTCTCCAGGAGATACAATCTCACAGCAGATTTCCTGGTCTTCTGGCTCTCACCAACTTTCTACTCCTTATTTACTGATATTACCTGAGACGCTGGTAGAGTTGTGGGGCTGAGATCAGTTTTTTCTGTATTTTAACTGGGTACAGCTTTCTGCAACGGTATCTGTCTGCTTTATAGAGGACCTTCTTTGGTGTTGGTTGGGAACTACAGTGACCTGTGGGTATAAAGAGAAGTATTTAGAATGGAGTTAGGGATTATGCTGGTTCATTAAAATTCCAATAGTAGGCTCTCCTTTAAGATCCATATGTGAGATTTGGAAGTAGGGTAAGGTATGAAAGAAGAAAAATTTTCCTCACATTTTAAATAATACAATAACAATACAAATAAATAGTACAAGTTGAGGCATATCTTGTTGGATGATCTAACAGGGCAAGGAGATGCTTGGGGTCAGCCAGGCAGCTACCAGCCAGCAGACACAGAGTAGGACATATAGGAAGAAATACCAAAAGCCCTGAGACAAAACATAGATGAAGAGAAAAAGGTAAATTTAAGTCAAAGAAAAAAGGAGTTAGCTAGATATGAGCATAAGCTAAGGCCAAGTATTCATAACTAATAACAAGTCTCTGTGCTATGATTTGGGAGCTGGCTTGTGGACCTAAGGACAAAGCCTGCTACACTGGGTAGAAATGAATTCTTCTTTATGAAACCACACCAAAATTCCTAGGACCATTTTTGCTGTCACTTTTGTAAAAATTGGCCAAGGCAAAATACAAATGTGGAAGTTTCAGAAGTTCCATGAAATAAATAAACCATACATTATGAAATTATTTTATTTTTAATAATCTTTTTGCACCCGCCTAATATTACCCTGCTCCTCTCATTCACAAGGGAGTCCTTGTGGTGATACTTAAACTAGCCTTGAACGTATTATTCCCCTTCCTCAGTTACCCCACTGCTGGGATTATGTATCCACACATACCTGGCTCTCATTTTTTTTTTAAAACTAAAGTTAATACAATTTGGATAGTTTATTGTTATTTGCATTGTTCCTAATATATAGTAATAGGAATTATAGTTTCTTCCATTGCCTGGTCAGATCTGAAATTTTGTAACTTCTGGTAGAATTATGGTTTTATTTAAATAATTAATCTTGTTTCTCTTTTGGGGTGCTGTGGAGATACCAAACTGAAGCCGTATGTCTGGGTATGTCTGAGAGTATCAATCTAATCAGTGGCAGTAGAGAAGTAGGCTTCTTAATTTTGTGGCTATGTGTCATTTGATCATCTAATTTGCAGATCAAAACATCCAAGAAGAAAGATTTGCTCCTTCCCCACTCTTCCTTGCCCAGATGTTAGAGCTGCGGTATCTCATGTCATTTCCCACCCCAGGAATAGGATTTCCATCATCAGCCTCATTGGTTCTCAGGGTGTTAAACATGGACTGAATCGTACCACTGGTCACCCTGGGTCTCAAGATGCCAGGTTAGAGGGCTTTCCAAACTCTGATACCAGAATGGGCTCTCTTTGCCTCCTTTCTTTCCCTCCCTCTCTTCCTCCCTCCCTCCCTCCCTCCCTCCTCCCCTCCCATCCCATTCCCTTTCTTCCCTTCCTTCCTATGTCTCTCTCATTCCCCCTTACTCCCATATATATCCTTCAATTGCTTCTGTTTCTCTTGGAAAATTTCATTAATAGGTCTGTCTTACACTGTTTTTGTACTTTTTTTTTTTAAACAACTTTTTATTTATTCAATGTGTCTTTCACATTGGGCTTCTCGATCCCATTAATTTCCACGTTCTTTCACATTTGCCCTCGGCTCCTGCAACTCTCACCACTGTGATCCTGGAGAACTCACCCTGATGGTGAGGACAGGGGAGAACTGGCAGGCTGACCAAACTGAAGCTGTCCAGACCCAGAACCAGGGTTAGGACTCAAGTGGCCGCAACATCCACCTTATCTACAATCTGCTGGAGCACGTGAAGAGGTCTGACCCGCAAAACCAAAGTTGCAGGATCTCTATGACACAGGACAACCACAGAATATCCAAGGAGAGTCCTAGTGAGGGCTGAGCAGCAATAGTGTAGTAGAAACCAGAGGCTCGGACCAGACCAATGACTCTTTTCAAGGAACAGTTGCAAGTAAAGATATACGGGCAAAGGAGTTTCCAAAATGAGATTTTTAATTTTTTCCTTTTTTCTCTTAAATTTTGTTTTTGTGCTCCTACAACCCTATGGAAGGGAAAAGAAAAGAAATTACACCCAATGTTGAAAACAATAAATGCCCAGGAGAGGAAACAGAGTAACTTAGCAAGTAGGATAGTGTACAGTCAGTAGAATCTTAGAGCATGGTGTGCTTTTGTCTTCTCTTTTCTTTCTCTGCCTTCTTGCTAATAATGTGAGTAGCAGAACTGGAGCAGAGGGTGTGGCAAGGAAGCACCAATGACGGACATTTGCGGAGGCTTGAATTTCTACAATATTTTCCTTGTTAATTAGCCTGAGAAACAGTCATGGGTTTTATTATGGGACTGCAGTAGAGTGTATACATAACTAGAATAGTTTCTCATTAGGAATCAAGTGTGTGTGTTTGTTCACAGTGAATAAATCTCGGCCTCAAGGTGATGAGATCATAGCCTCTTCTTCTTTTTTTTTTTTTATTTTATTTTGTTTTGTTTTTCGAGACAGGGTTTCTCTGTGGTTTTCGAGCCTGTCCTGGAACTAGCTCTGTAGACCAGGCTGGTCTCGAACTCACAGAGATCAGCCTGCCTCTGCCTCCCGAGTGCTGGGATTAAAGGCGTGTGCCACCATCGCCCGGCAGCCTCTTCTCTTTATCCCTTTTTATTTATATGTAGTCTCCTGACGGTTCATATAGGACACCAAATTCTGTACCCCTTTAACATGGTTTATAGGTTAATAGCATAACGTTTGTCCATAATGTGTCTAGTGAGTTCTGCTTGGGGCACACCAGCAAACTTAGTCTCTCCTTTTGAAATATCCCATGAGATTCACTTATGTTTACTATTAATTTCTACTATTTTTATGAGTTTATGAGTTTTCTTATACAACATCTGTAGAAAAATGCACTCTCTAGAGAGAGACAGACAGAGGTAAAGAGATAGACATAGAGAAAGGGAATATGAATTGGGTGGTTATGGATGTGGGTAACATCTGTGAGCAGGGGAAAATATAATCCAAATATATTGTATGAAAATTTTAAGTAAGAAATTTGAACACTGGGATGATACCATGTTCTCAGGACACAGGACTTGGAAGGATCCGACTTGAAAGCCTAGTCCACAAGGAGTAGGTTTCATAGTACCAGATGCTACACAAGCGCCAAAGGGGGGACCGTTCATAATCATACCCAATGTGATGCTTTTGAAACACAGCGATGACCAGCCTGGCAAGATTTCTGGAAAGGTCCGATAGTAACATTCATATCTTGATGATAACTAACAGCTTTCTGATTAGATTTATGGTCTGCTCAACTGAAGAGAATTTTTTCCTGGTACTGGAAACCTACCCAAGTACCTAGCTAGTGGAGTCACCGATCTCAGAAAGGAACCCATTGCCATCACTTTAATAGCTCAACGTAATTCCTGACTGCATTCTGAAGACTTATGCTTTCAGATAAATGTTGCTCTCACTCCTCATTAAGAAGTTTCTATTTGTAACAGATGGACTTACAGACCATACTCATCAAAACACAGAGAAAACTTTGTGGGATTTCCAAAGGATAAACATACAACACAACCGCTGCTCATAAGACTCAGGAAGCATTAAGGGAGAAAAGACAGAAAGGCCGGAAGTCTGCTTGGGATTGTTTCCCAGAAATGGTATGTAAGTCTGTGGCTGTCTATCCAAGGCCCAAACAATGACAACAATGCTAATAGACAAGCTAACACGGGAACAAGGAATCTCAAAGGCTCCTCTCTTAGATAAAGAACTACAGGGAACTAATGACTACTTAGAGATGGAGGATTAGTGTTCCCCAGGGTTGATCTTCTACCTGATTATCCAGTACTTAGTGATCACCCTGAAATCACATACATAGAAATAACACTAAGAGTACTCAGCAAGTTGTGTGTGTGTGTCTGTGTCTGTGTGCGTATGTGTGTGTAATGATAATAAAGAGAAGAGGCTATGAATTTGAGAGGGATAAGGAAAGAAGATATGGGAAGAGCTTGAGTGAGAAAACATGGCACTTGGAGGGAAGAAAGGAAAGGTGTGAATAATATGATTATATTTTAATTAATTAAAAAGAATAAGAAAATATAGAGCAGTGAGACCATAAAAATTTGTATGTGGAATACAAAATATATTTTATACATGATCTTCAATTAATCTGGAAACATTTAATACATGGCAGTATTAAAATTGCCATGGTATTAATATTACTGTTATAACCATAATTTTAATATTGAAATAAATAAAATCACCAAAGGAATTAGTATTAATGATACACATGCTGCATGCTGGTTTTCAAAATTCATTGGTGGCTGTCTTTTTTTGTTTTTTTCTATTATATTGGGATTTGTGTTTTTAAAATCTGTGGCTCTTAACTGCAACAAAATAAGAAAATAACAGAAAACCGAAGAAATCTCAAAAAAAATAACTCCCCCCCCCATATGTCAGTTGAGGGAACATTTTGGCATCCAGTTGTTTCTTCATGCTGCTGCTAGCATGCATCTGTGACAGGCATTCCCTGCTAGCAAGCTGCCTTCTCCCTGCCTTGCCGCTCTAGTGTAAACATTTAATGTAGGAAAAAAAAATCTCATCTTCAAGTTTTAAATGTACCACAGGTGCTTTGGCTTTCCACTTGTGTGCAGTACAGTCAGTGTTGGTGAGTTAATATTTAGGGTCAGACTCTATCAGTTTTAATTGCAGCTTGTCATCTCACTGACTGACATTACTTAAGTACCTCCCCCCCATCTCAGTTTCTTCCTATTTACCACTACCTGTCTCAGAACACAGCCTAAAGAACAGAAGAGTCTCTTTAAAAGGTAATTATGAGGGGAAAATTAAGTAGCATCTTGATTACCTCCACAGAGATGCATTTAATTTTAGAGGTCTCTGTAAAGTACCTTGGTGAAATGAAGGGGCTTAGGGAGTCCATTTTGGGATTCTGTTGGCCCCTGTATCTAATTTCGCATGCATTGTAGATAAGGTAAGAAGTGAGGCTTTTCTTCTTGATCACTGAAAAACTAGTAGAAGATTTACACTTTAGGCTCCCTCATCACTTCATACTTTTCCATGTCTTAATATAACTTTGTAAAATGAGAACAGAGGAGGGTTTAAGGTGTCCATTTTTCCAGATTCATTGAAGACCCTTTCTGATCATTACAAACTTTTACTTCACCTTAATTTTGCACACTTGGTGTTAAAGTGTCCTTGTGAGGATTCATTTAAATAATATTCCCGTCTTCTCTAATCGGTATAATTATATCCTGCTTAACGGTTTATATTGCATTTTCCTAAGTATCATTTTATGTTGCTATTAAAATTTTATTGTTATAGTATATCATTGTATTTTTCATTTTGTTCTTATTCTATCAGGTTTCATAAGGGGGTACTTTTAAACTCTGAGAGTTTACTTACACTTTATTACTAAAATTAAATTCATTGACTTACTAATCACAATAAAAATCTAAGGGCCTTTTTATGTAAATAGCTCGAACCTTGTGTTGTATTTTGTTTATTTAGTAAGGGGAGACCCACCTGTGTATTGTTATTAATTCTATCACATTTGGTTCCTGAAAAAGAATTAACATAGTATAATTATCTATAGCTTTCCAACCCTTTGTTTCTTAGACTTTTAATATGAGAACTAAGATTACAAATATTTAAAAACATTAACAATATTTCAACTTGGATTTGTGTACAGGGCTAGTTTTGTAAGTTACAGTAGACTTTAGTGGTGAATTGGCTCCTCCTTGGTCACAAACGTACTTGGTGAAAGTTACTGTTTCCTCATGGGCTGAACTAAATGTTTTGGTGTTTTTTTAGGATGATATCTTTTATTCTTCCAGCATAGAAAACTCTCTCTTCTGCTCCTATCCCTTCCCCTCACCTTCCCCTTAACCCCCAACTCACTTCTGTTTCTGTTTAGAAAGGGGCAGGTCTCCCATGAATGTCAACAAAAGATGGCATATCAAGTTGAAGTAAGATTAAGGTCCTCCAATTGTATTAAGGCTGGTTATGGCAGTCCAGTATAAAGAACAGGTTCCCAAGAGCCAGTCAAAGCATTAGGGACAGGCTCTACAACCACCACTAGGAGTGTCACAAGTAGATCAAGGTACAAAACTGTCACATATATGTAGAGGGCTTAGGTCAGTCCCATGCAGGTTCCCTTGGCTTTCTTTTTTGAACAAATTATTTGCTCTCTCTCTCTTTGTGTGTGTGTGTGTGTGTGTGTGTGTGTGTGTGTGTGTGTGTGTGTGTGTTAGAGAGAGAGAGAGAGAGAGAGAGAGAGAGAGAGAGAGAGAGAGAGAGAGAGGTGCTGGTGGGAGACATTCATTACACAGATTTGGAGATCATAACTGGAAAGAGTCAACTCTCTCATTCCACCAAGTGAGTCAGTCTCAGGCCTCAAACTCAAACACATGTTATCAAGTTTGATGGCAAAGGCATTTACCAGCTGTGCCATCTCACCAGCTCCTTGTTTGTTGACTGAGATTTCTGTCCTGCCCGGTCCCACAGTGTTCAATCCCAAAGAAACACAGATAGGACTACATTTATTATAAACTGGTTGGCCTAGTAGTTAGCTCAGGCTTTCCTATTGACTAATTCTTACATCTTAAATTAGCCCATAATTCTTGTCTGTTTAGCCATATGGCTTGGTACCTTTTATCAGAGAGGTATTCTCATTTTGCTTCCTCTGTGTCTGGGTTACAACTGCAAACTGAGCCTTTCCTCTGCCCAGAATTCTGTTCTGGTCACTCCGCCTGAACTTCTAGTCTTGCTACTGGTCAAACAGCATTTTATTAAACAAATACAAGACCATTGTCCCACAACACTCCTTAGCCTTTCAAGTGTTTGATAATTATAGGGAAAGAAACTCACCCAAAGAGTGCCAACAAATAGGGACCAATATGACCAAGTATTTAAACATCTGTGTCCAGGGGACCCATTCTCATTCAAAACAACACAGTATTCTTAGTCCACATTTTAATTGGGTCTTAAATTTTCTTGAGTCCTGTTTTTTTTTTTTTTTGTTGTTGTTCTTCATATATTCTTTCCAACATCATTTGGTAGCAGGGGATAGGTAACTTCAAATCCTATGAATTTTTACTAAAACAGTTAAAGGCTGAATAATCACTGCAATGGGAATCATGGAGAACGGTCAAGAACAGAAGCTGAAGGTGGCAGCTGAGGACCTCAATGATAAATGCTGAGGAACAACTGCTGTACTGGATAGCAAGGAGTGCAGCTCAGGTATTTACTGTAAATAGTCAACAATGCCAAGGGCCATTTGAGGACTGAATAAAAAAAAATACAGCAAAACCCAGCACATCAGAGCAAAATTAGAAAATTTTTAAAAGGAAACACATGACCTTGTCCAAGGCAGTGGTTCTCAAGCTTCCTGATGCTGCCAACCTTAATACAGTCCTCATATTTTGGTGACCTCCAACCATAAAATTATTTTGTTGCTCTTCATAAATGTATTTTTGCCACTGTTAATAATCTAATTTAAATACCTGATATGTGACCTCAAAAGGGGTTACAACCCACAGATTGAGAAACAATGGTCTAAGGCATATCTTTTTAATGACACGAGATCCACGCAGAAACATTCTGAAATTCTGAGTCTGTGCTTCAAAGATCACTATCCAGGATTTGAATTTCAATTGGCAAAGTAGCAAACATTTGTCAATTATTGACTTGTATCTAGAACATGTGAAAAATTCCCATAAACTAAGACTATAGAGCACATATACTAATTTCCAATAGTAAAAACCCTTGGGTATAATATTTATTTAAAGGCAATGGACTAGCAGTTATACTAGGGAGATGTAGATTACAACTATAATGAGATTATCATTTCATATTTGCCAGGCCAGCTATCACACTATCTATAATATAGTTCCATCCAGGACTATTTCCTTTGACTGATTTTGGAACTACTAGTGTTTCTTGTTTACAGTTACTCCTAATAGTACCCATTGCTGAATGAATGATTTTACTCTGTCTTCCATCCACCTGTAAATTTTTCAATGATTGTAATCGGATGCAAATTGGACAGTGTTAATCATTATGTGTCTCTAATTAAGAGAGGATAGTACAAATGATGCTATCAAATACTGGTAGAAGGAAATGCAGTAGATCAGAGCATATTCCTCCATAGAGTTTCATGACTTATTCCTGACTATCTCTGATCTGTACCAGGTGAAGCTGTCTGGCTTGAATTTGTGGCAGGAAAGAAGCCGTTAGAAGGAATTTAGAAGTAATAGATAAGGTCACTGCTTTTCAGCATAAGAGGCAGAGTATTTCTGTGGCTCATGAATTGTCTTCAATTTCACAAATTAAGAACATCGAAAAAAGAAATTCAATCAGTTCAGAATTGGATTGGTGTAATGAAATGCAGGTCAAAAGGACAGCCGTGGTCTTTTTAAAAACTTGATTCTTATAATTAAATCAAGATAGGATAGACTGAAATTTTAATGGTCATTTCCTGGAACCAAAGCTTGAAATGTCACAAAATTTTTTAGATAGATTTGGCGCTCTGGGCATGTAATAAACCCTAAATATCGTTCTTACTTAGGTAGATTTTTTCTGTTACTTTGAAGGTGGCCTGGCATTACAAAATCATCAACTTAGATATTGTCTATATACTTAATATAAAGAATAGCATTTATAAACAAGGGAATAGGTTATTTAGGGTTATTTATCCATATAAATGAGTGCTTTATTAGTGATGTGACTGATATATGTCTCTGCTGCCAGGTAATGATTTAAAACTAAGAATATAATTTCCTAAAGTTTGACATTTGGTTTGTTCTTGTCTGAAGGATGCATCTACTAAGGCCATGTGCAGCATTTTGTGTAGGATTCTGTGTTTTTGAGGGTGGGAAGTTAATGGTTTATACATGATCTGCATCCTCTGAAAACCTCTAGAGATTCCTTGCAACCAGGACACAGCAGAGAACCTACTCTTTTTCCTTGTTATGCTGTTGCTTCATAGTAGCAATATGTGGCTCTTATGGTAAGCTACTTTCCTTGTCTGTTGGTTTTTGTCTTTTCATTTTACTTTTTAATATTATACTGTAATTATATAGTGTCTTCATATTTTCTTCTTTCAAATCGCCCTATATACCCATCGTTTTTCTCTTTCAGATTCTTGGCATTTTTTTTTCATTAATTGTTGATGTATAACTTGCTCTGTCTGTATGACATTACTTATATGTATCTATTTTCAGAGCTATTTGTTATTGGATAATCAATTGATGTGCCCATCCCGGGGGAAGACAATTTCATCAGCTCTCAGTATTTTCTAGTTGTCTTAGGTTTTATATAAGGTTGAAGTATCTTGAGCTTTGCCTATTTACATTAGCATGCCTATTGTCCTTGGTCAGCTCACGTTTAGGCAGTAATGTTGGTGAGATTTTATGGATGTAGCTTCTAGCATTACTAGGAGATACAATTTCACATGAAACTCCCTGGTCTTCTGGCTCTTAAAGTCTTTCCTCAGCCTTATGAGCAGGAATTGTGCTGTAGATATATTGGTTGACACAGGGCTCTACATTCCTGCCTTTTGATTGGTTGCGGTTTTCTGTAATGGTCTCCATCTTTTGCAAAGAGAAGTTTCCTTGATGAGAGATGAGGATTACACTTACCTGTGGATGGAAGGACAGCTGTTTAGAATGTAGGGAGGGATAATATGTTGTTGTTGTTGTTTTTTAAAGATTTATTTATTACAGTGTTCTGCCTGCATGTATGCCTTAATGTCAGAAGAGGGTACTATATCTCATTTCAGATGTTTGTGAGAGCCACCATGTGATTGCTGGGAATTGAACTCAGGACCTCTGGAAGAGCAGCCAGTGCTCTTAACCGCTGAGCCATCTCTCCAGCCCAATGTTTTTTTTTTTTGTAAAGATCTATCTATCTATCTATCTATCTATCTATCTATCTATCTATCTATCTATCTATCTATCTATCTATCTATTTATTATGTTCACAGTGATCAGCCTCCATGTATGCCTGCAGGCCAGAAGAGGGCACCAGCTCTCATTGCAGATGGTTGTGAGCCACCATGTGGTTGCTGGGAAGAAGAGCAGTCAGTGCTCTTAACCTCTGAGCCATCTCTTGCCTTGGATGATAACTGGTAGACAACAGTACATTCAGGGATGGGAGATAGCTCAGTGGGTAACAGTACTTACTGTATGATCCAGGAGAACCCAAGGTTGATCCCCCAGAACGTGGATAAAAGTTAGGAGTGGCTGTATTCACCTTTAACCAAGGTGCTGGAGAGATAGGGATGTGTTGCTGGGGCTTGCTGGCCAGTCACCTAGTCAAAATCAAACACAAAATAACAACAAACAAATTAGTAAGATAAAATATCTTATCTCAAGGGGATTAAACAAGGCAAAGAAGGGAGGGGAGGAGGAAGAAGAGGAAAAAAGGAGGAGAGTGTGGAGGAGGAAGTGGAGAAACAGGAAGAGAAGAAAGAGGAGGAAGAGGAGGAGGAAGATGACACTCATAGAAGAGGCAGCTTTGTTGCTCCCTCTTTCTCGGTCATTCCCATCTTCCCACTGTGTTTTTCACTCTGCCTCCTATGCATTATTCCCTTCTTTCTAGCATTTTAATTCTGAGCAGCCCTTATCCACCTTATCCACTATCCATAGGAACTCAGTATGCAGAGGGCTAAGCTTATGAATCACTGTACCAGGCCTCCCTGTTTCTAGTTCCCGGTATAACTCCACTTTATCACCTTCCTGTGGTCAAAGGATCTGATCTCTGGAAGTTTCTGCATCGTGATTTACTATTTGAGGGAATACTGAGAATGGATATTCAAGGGCTTTTCCAATCCTTTTTTTTTTCCTCCTGAGAATTTAGGGTACTCAATGCTGTTTACTTGAGATTTTGAAAATCATACTTGAGATTATGTTACCCATGGAATTTCTGCAAAAGGATTAGATTCTCTCTGCTCTTTTAAAAATATTTATTTGTTTAATTACTTATTTGTGTGGGAATAATGTATAAATATGATGGGGAAGACAAAGCCCAACCCTGGTTTGCTGCTCAAGATTCACACATCTCTTTTTTAGAGTCTCTTTGGCCTGACACTCATGGGATAGGCTAGCCTAACTGATCAGCAAATCCTAGGACTCTGTCTTTCCTGCACCCAACTCTACATTTAAGGCTTGCAGCACTGTGTGTGTGTGTTTTTTTTATCTGGGTTTTGGGGATCTGAGGTTTGACAAGCACCATAAGAACTAAACTAATTTCAGAGACCCTTTCATTTGTTTAATTGCTAGGCACTTGTGTAAGTGAATTAGGAATATTTAAGCCCATAGGAACACAACTTTCAAATTTATTAGCCAGTTATCTGGACTATATATATTTGGCCAGTTCTCCATTTAACCTTTCACTTTCACTGTAACAATGGTGGTACACCATCCGAAGATTTGAGAGTCTGGAAAAGGCTAGATACTTATAAAAGTGAAAATACCCCTGAGGTCTCTGTTTTAGAGACTCTGGGGATCCTTGTGATTTCCTTTGTTGCTTTATTTTTATTTCCTAACTACTTATCTCATAGCTTGAATTGGGAGAGCCCCTTGAGTGACCAAATAAGATTGATCCTACAGGAAGCCTCAGGAAATAGGTATGGTAGTGTAATAGAATTTTATGCCTCCTTTAGTATATTTCCACAGACTTGCCAAAAGTACTTTCACAACTTTGTGTTATTTTAGTGATTCAGTTTAATGAAACTACTTGCTTGACATTCATTAATTATTATGTTGTCATGACAAATATAGTTTTATCTCAATTTGGTTAAACAAATCAGAAAGTGTGTGTGTGTGTGTGTGTGTTTTCCAGTCTGTATAGTGCATTTAAAAAAATAATATTGAATACTAAAAAACTATGTATTTTGGAAAATTTGGGTAAACTATATGGATAGAATTAACTCAGGAAATTTCAATATATATACTAAAATAGTCTGCAGTATTTTATGCTGTGCAATAATCCTCTTGTATACTATTAAGGTTTGTCACTGAGATTGGTTTAATAAGAAGCTGATTGGCCAGCAGCCAGGCAAGAATTAAGGCATAGGAGGAAAACCAAGATAGTAAAATGATGGAAAGAAGAAGGACAGAGTAAGAAGAGATGCCAGCCAGCTGTGGAGGAAGCAGTATGTGTAGAAAATGAGGTAATAAGTCATGTGGAAAAGCATAGATAAGAAATATGGGTTAATTTAAGTGCAAGAGTTAGATAGAAACAAGCCTGAGCTATCACCGGAGCATTTATAATTTATACTAGGTCTACAAGTCAGTTGTTTGGGAAGCAGCTGTGGGTTTTTTGGGAGAAGGAGGTCAGAACAGGAAAACTACACCTACAATTTTACATTACTCTTCTTAATCTTTGGAAGTCAGGAATTGTTATACAGCATAGCCTTGGTTTGGTAAATCATTTGAGAATTTGAAATCAACAACACTTAGTAATGTAGGTAAGGGAAAAATATGATATCTGCCCAAGAGACTGTACACTGAAACACGGGAAAACAATTCCAGAATTTAAAGTCGCAGGGGTTTTTCTCAGAAAGACATATCAATAAATAGAAATTCTAATGTCAAACATATGGGAGAGCGTGCCTGAATCATCGACTGATGGTCCAGATGCTAATGAAGTGGGATTTAATGTTCTTATTTTGTAGACTGTGCATGAGTTGATACTGGTGCTGCGTTTTGCTCTAATGAAACACTGACCCTTGGAATATGTTTATTACTCACATTTGAATCATTCTATGAACAGGGAAACATAATACGAGAGAACTGAGAGCTATTTGCTTCCTTATAAATAACTCCTGAAAATGCCCAGGCAGCAGGACGTCAGATCTAATTTGTTTCCACTTCTTTCATTTAAAATTGGTATCTCGTCACACTTCTGTATTAACTTGCGAGTGCTGCAGATTTGAGGCCAGAAGGGTAGTTACCGAATGCAGGCCAATGATTGTATTTGTGCATCTATGAATTCTGTGAGAGTTAGAGCAGCTAGCTGTGGATTTGTGACTGACCTGCAACCACAGCAGTAGTGGAACATGCAGGCCATTACTAAACAAATTGCTTCTGGTTTGCAAGAGGTCATGGGGGAAACGGAATACTCAGAAAGTAGTTAATTTTTTTTTCACTTTTTGTTAAGCACAAAGAAAACATCTATTATTGACAAGAACCCTTTTTTCTTGGTAAAATATTTTATTTTTTAAAGAATTGCATGCATGAATATAATGCATTTACATTTTCCACGCTTTTGCTAAGCCTCCAATTTCCTTCTCTCCCCAAATTCCTCTTCAATAATTATTATTGTCACACACAAACACATGCACATATATACCTAAAAACATTGCTAGGTCCATTTAGTGTTCCTTTTATGTACATGTATTTAGGATTGACCAATTGAAGTTACATAACCTATCAGGCATCTTGTCCCTGGAGATGAAAACTGATCCTTCCTCCTTCAGCAGCCATTGATTGCCTGCAGTTCTTCATCTTGCTGGGGGCCTTGGCAAATTTCCCCTGTCACTCATCCTCTGGCTCTTATATTTTCTGTCCTTTCTTATTTAATATTTCTTGACCTTTTGGTGATGATGCTGGGGTCCATAAACCTCATTGTCTTTTATTCTCTACATTATAAGCATTTTTGATTTTTGTAGTACCTTCCATATGCTGCCAAATGAAGCTTCTTTGATGAAGGGTCAATGTTACATTTATCTGTAGGTATAAGGATAAGTGTTTAGGATAGTTAGAAGATAAATTGAACATAGTAGTAGCAGATTTTCCTCTAGACTCTATAATATTTACAACCACAAAGACTGTATGTTCTAGAATATTGAGTGGGTTTTAAATCCAGTTAGACAGCTGCTGATGACCACAGGTATAAGTACTGATATTACATTATTGGGATTACTGTGCAGGAATGGTCTTTGGGATGGATGGTAAAAAAGAAAGGGAGATAGGAATTAACTAGGAAGGTTAAATAGGAGGAGATAAAGAAGAGGAATATATATATGTATATATATGTGTGTATATATATACATATATATATGCCAAGATGCTTGAAAAAACATCAGAGAAACATTTTTATAAGATTGAGTATAGAATTAATAATACATATATGTATTTATGTATAAAAGTACACACATATATACAAACATATATTGGTATGTATGTATGTATCTATGTATCTATCTATCTACCTGATATAAAAGAAAAGAAGATAAACATAATAGAGGCTTACCAAGACTTGGAAACAGACATTTCTTAGAATCCATCTCTTTTATTACAGTGTCTCTTTCTGAAGGAAATGAAGACAGCATCCAGTAAAAGATACATTCATGCTAATTCCGACATTACTATTGTTAAGATGTGGAATCAGCACAAACATAAGCATATGAGTGTCCTAATTGTCTATTTTGTTGACTTTACACAAGATGGGTCATCTGGAAAAAGGGAACCTAAAGTCAGAAATGCCTACATAAGATTGGCCTGTAAGCAAGTCTTGTGGTATATTTTCTTCGTTAATGATAGGTGTAGGAAGGCCTAACACACTGTGGTTGAACAGATGTCATGAAACTATGCTGAGCAAGGCAGTAAGTAACGTCCCTCCATGGTTTCTGCTTCAGTTCCTTTCTCCAGGTTCCTGCCTTGGGTTCTTGCTCTGACTTCCCTCAGTGATAGAATGTGACTCAAAGATAAAAAAAAAAAAAAAAAGCAAAACAAAATGAAGAAGCCAAAGAAACCCTGTTTTCTCCAAATTGCTTTTGATGATGGTATTTATCATATTAAAACAAGGACAAGATTTAAATAAAGTTGGGATGCAAATAAATGGCATAGTTAGTATTGTAATGGAGTTCAAGAACATTTCGGGGGGTGGGATGGGGGTAAGGGGAGATGGGGAGAGAAAAGTGAGAAGGGGAGGAGGGGGCGAACTTGGAGAAACAGGAGGATTGGGATAAAGGAAGGTTGGATAGGAGAGCAGGGAAGCACAATTCTTAGTTAAGGGAGCCACCTTAGGGTTGGCAAGAGACTTGAACCTAGAGTGGCTCCCAGAAGCCCAAGGCGATGTCCCCAGTTACTTCCTTGCGCAGCTGAGGATAGGGAACCTGAAATGACCCTATCCTATAGCCATACTGATGAATATCTTGCATATCACCATAGAACCTTCATCTGGTGATGGATGGAGATAGAGACAGAGACCCACACTGGAGCACTGGACTGAGCTCCCAAGGTCCCAATGAGGAGCAGAAGGAGGGAGAAGATGAGCAAGGAAGTCAGGACCACGAGGGGTGTACCCACCCACTGAGACAATGGGGCTGATCTGTTGGGAGCTCACCAAGGCCAGCTGGACTATGACTGAAAAAGTAGGATAAAACCGGATTCTCTGAACATGGCGAACAATGAGGGCTGATGAGAAGCCAAGGACAATGGCACAGGGTTGTGATCCTATTTCATGTTCTGGCTTTGTGGGAGCCTAGCCAGTTTGGATGTTCACCTTCCTATACATGGATGGAGGGGGGAGGACCTTGGACTTTCCACAGGGCAGGGAACCCTGACTGCTCTTTGGACTGGAGAGGGAGGGGGAAAGGACTGGGGGGAGGGAGAGAAGGGTGGGAGGAGAGGGAGTGAAATGGGAGGCTGGGAGGAGGTGGAAACATTTTTTTCCTTTTCTTAATAAAAAATAAATAAATAAAAAGGGACCTCCAAATCACCGATAATATATAGAGTCTAATATGTTGAATTTCAGTATAAAGTGAGTCTAAAACTTTTGAATAAAATGCTATGCTTTAGGCATCCAGCAAGAAGATCTGATCTTTCGGCGCCAGGGGAGCCGACATTGGGGTGAGTGTCTGACCCCATGGCTGCAGCCTGGGACAGGGAATTCAGAAGTTCCCCATCCCCCTATCCTTCCTGGGCTCTCTGCAGGGCCTCTACTCCCTGCATACTGCATCTT
>NW_004949126.1:3847695-3858795 GCF_000317375.1 Microtus ochrogaster | reverse complement strand
GAGGCGGAAACTTGTTTTTTTTCCTTTTCTCAATAAAAAAAATAATAAAAATAATAAAAAAATGCTATGCTTTAGGTGAAAGAATAAGAAAGGGTTTTTAAAAAGAAGGAAACTGAGTTCTAAATAATTTTAATGATACATCTATATAGTATATATACTATATATTTATATAACATACTCTCTCTATATATATATATACATATATATATATTACATCCATGTATTATATGTAGTACTAGGCAAATATAAACAATGATTTCCTATGTCTTTGCAAAGCATTCCCTATGTCAATGTTCTTTATTTCTTCTTCCTCCCCTCTCCTTTTGTATTGCCCTCCCTTCTTTCTAGCTAAAGCACCTTCCCATTTTCCCCTCCATAGCACTTAGGTTCTACTATTCCTGATTCTTCAGCTCCTCAATCCTGGGTATATTTTCACTTATCTCATTTCCGTTGTTATTCCTAAAATTCTCACAATATTTTTACTTAAACAGAACCACTATCTAGGGATCAAGAATTCAAACACAAAAGTGCACAGCGGACATTTCTCATTCAGTTAACAATAAGTTAGTGGACAATTGGTTGTAGCAGTATCCAGAAGAAAAGGAGTCAGGTTAAAAAGAGTATTTTTTTTTATTCTCTCAGCCCAACTGCACTTTTTCCCTCCCTCCCACCCTTACTCCTAATTTCTCCCCACCCTCTCCCCCAAATCACACCCCTCTACCTCCCCTCAGAAAAGAGCATGTCTCTCAGGGATATCAACCAAACATAGCATAGCAAGCTCCAGTAGACCAGATCCATAACATCACATCAAAGCTGGATGAGCCAACCCAGTATGAGGAAAAGGGTTCCATAAGTAGGCAAAAGAGTAAGAGATACCCTCACTCCACTGTTAGGACTCACAAGAACTCCAAGCTACCTACTCAGCCCTAAAATATGCAGAGGACCTAGGTCAAACCCTAACAGGCAACCTCTATGCCCTGATCTCTGCAAGCATCTAGGAGTCCTGGTCAGTTGATTCTGTAGGTCGTGTTCTGGTGGTCTCCCTGACCTTCTGGTTCCTCTGATCCATCCTCCCCCTTCCTCTGCAGGGCTCCCAGACCTCTGCCTAATACGTGGCTGTGTGACTGTGACTCTGTTCTCATTGGTTTCTGGAGGAACTCTCTGTTCTCTTTGATGAAGACTCTGCTAGGTTCCAGTAGTAGAAAACTGTACAGGCAGGACAGACTGACTGTTTTGTGGCTGGGTTGTGTACCAATGCTTCTACATGAGGCCTTGCCTGGTTACAGAATATGGCTGGTTCTGGTTCCGTATCCCCAATTACTAGAAGTCTATGCTAGGGTTAGTCTTGTAGACTCCACAGAATGTTCAATGCATTAAGTTTCTACCTCACCCTCAAAATGGCCCATATTCCAGTCATTTCCCTCAGTATTTTTTCCTTTCCTCTTTCCCTCTCTCCTTTCCATGCCCGATCTCTCCTGTTCCCAACCCCACCTGTCACTGCCAGTCCAGTAGAGGAATCTAATCTATTTTTTCTATTTTCTCTTCTCAGGGTAATCCCTTAAATTCTCCTTGTTACTTAATCTTTTTTTTTTTTTTCCTCAATAGTGTGGGATTATGGCTGTGGGAGTTTTGAGCAGATGAATGATGTGTTCCACTTTTCATTTGCAAAGAATCAATTTACATTGAGAAATTGAGGCAAAAAAGACATTATGAGAAATGTGTGTAATTTCTGAAAAGAAATTCATGGGTTTGACCAGACTGACAGCTGGAACAAAAATGGATTTTGGATGTTGAATCTCTACTGAGGTGTTATTGAGTACGGATACAAAAATGCCCTTTAATAATCTCCTGACTTAAAGAACCTTGCCTCAGAGACAAGGTTAGAACATTAGGAAGTGAAATTAAGCCTTCATCTGACTGAAAACTATTAGAAAAAGCAGACAACTTTGGAGGTTTGCAGGGTGAAGCATGGGTAAACCAGGTCCATGAGTGAGACTTGAAGTATCTTTAAGAACGACTGCGTATTTGTTGAGTGTCTTTCTCTTTGAACCAACGTGTTAATTTGAAGAGATCAAATGTTTTCAAGGACAAATACATCAAGCATATCGATTTCAGAAGCACTTAAGGAAACAAAAAAAGGAAAAGAAGAAAAGTGAATTTGTTGCTTTCCCCAAACCGATTTGTAAATAAATACTAGTTTCAGCCATGGATTTCTACCAGACAACTTGCCAGAATATTGGTGACTTTCTGAACATGCTCTTTTAAAAATTTATATTGTAGAATAAATAAACATTAGTGATGGATTGGGGAAAAACGTTAAACTCATGAATTACTTGCTTACCTGTGCACAGAATAATCTATCTATAGTACATGGCAGACTTTTTTAATGCAGAAGCAATGATCCATATTTTTTTATGTTTGTAAAAGTAAATACTCTCATGTGTGCATCAATTAGTGAATCTGGTAAAGACAATTCAGTGACAACATCAAGCTTAACAGTCTTGTGATTTCTAAGACAAGCTGTATTTTAATGTCTTATTGATTAAATTGCTCTCAGCTTTTTGACAAAGAATGTAAATATGCACTGTAAGGAGTTCTTTTCCCCTGACAAGTTCCTGGGGAAATGACTTTATATTAATAGGTAGACAAACAGTCCCAGAGTCCCCTAACAAATTTGATTCATAAAAATCTGATAAGTAATTATGAAATAATGATTTCTTCATGATTTAGAATCAGATTTTGTTTTAGGGTTCTCAGATTCACTCTATGGAAGAGAGGCAAAACTACTAGGTCTTGTTTATTTATTTCATCTTTCAGACTTTTAAAGTTTTGCATGCTTACTATTTTTTAAAGATATAAAAAATTTCATTTTGCCACATTTGCCTAGGTAATGTCATGACTATTTGTTCATAAACAAGGGCAATTCCCGATGGAAACTCTGGTAAAGGTTTTATAGAATTAGGAAAGCTACCACAATGATGAAAAGAGTTCTTATTATTGAGCCATAAGGTAAAATCTAAAGATTTAAAGGCACTAAAAAATGCATGCTTTATGTTGAGTAAAAATAGCAGGCAAATTATTAAATGGTAAACATTTAGCAAGAAGGAAGTAGAATCCTTCTAGTATAACATTATAGCTTTTAATAATTCAAATGTGAAAAAGAAGAGATTTTTAGTGGTTATTGCCTTTTTAACATATGATTAAAACCAAAAACATTTCTTCTTTATAAAATGATTCTAAAATAATAAAAAATATCATGGTGAACTTGTAAAACATTGTTTTGGTTAATTAACATATAGCATACTGTGCAGGGAAAATATATTTTAAAATCACCAATGGTAAAAAGCATGCTTTTCAGTTGGAAAATAAATCTGGGAAAATGCAAAAATATTCTTTCTTGCAAAATCAGAGTCAGGAGGGTCATTATGACACAGAAAAGCAACTTCAATTTCTAACACATCTAGAGTTTCAGATGAGGTTCGATTTACTCTTTGAAATAACATCCTACCTACTTTGTATTTTCTAAGGAAATAAGACACACAAGTACATTTGCAACCCTAGTGATGGTCAGATTAGAATATTCTTAATTTAAAGAAATTCAGATACTCTATGACTTTAGCCACACAGGCAATGTTTTCTACTGATTACAGTTGGCCCGGAGCTGAATTGGCAATCCCTTTTCCTTCAAGTGACGATTATTTTCTTACAAGTGTTTCCCTAGTTCTGTGTTATCCCTTCTGCTTCTCACACAAAGTTGAGGAGATGCCCAGTTTCTACACCATGGCTATGCTGTGAACTGGTCCCATTTTTCCCCACTCCCCCCTCATTCTTTGGTACCCGTCCCTTTGCTGCCAATGCCCTTTCTAAGTCATCCTAGGTCTCCTCTTATATTCACACACTGCTGCAAGCTAAAGACCTAGATATATAACCTGATGTAAGTCTTCTGTGCTCCTGGCAGTAAACTTATTTAATATTCTAGTGTTGCACAACACCTAAATACAGAGCAGGCAAGTAAACACATCAAATAAACTTTAACACTGTCTTTTCTGATACATGAACTTGGCAACAGGGATTATTTTAGATGCTTCTATAAACAATTACCCAAAGTGGTTAAAACAGAAGCTATTGTCATTGAGTCTTCAATTACTTCTGAAAATATTGATTTTTATTATTTCTGCAGTTTGTGTTTACATGGGGGAGCACAGAGGTGCAGGTTCTCCCCGAGTCCAGGAATGGGCAGAGGATCCCCCGCAGCTAGAGTTAAAGTCACTCAGTGTGAGTGGTGTTAACAATTCTTGTCCTTTGCAAAAAAAGCTGTAGGAGTTTTAAACTTCTGAGCCATCTCTCCAGCTGCAATACTGTAATTCTTGAAAGATATGCTTACAGATACTGGAATATGTAGGAGTTGAAATGTGAAAGTTAATTTTATATTTTCAGAGAACAGAAAAAGAGTGAGTTTTCAGTAACTGTAGTGGTTTGAATAAGATTGACTCTTATAGATTAATGTGTTTGAACCCTTGGGTCCCAGTGGGTACAACTGTTTAGGAAGGATTGGGAGGTGTGATCTTCCTGGAGGAGATATGTCACCAGGGATGGGCTTTGAGCTTTCCAAAAAGTGGTTCCATCCCCTGTGTGCTTCTGTGCCTCGTGTTCACATGAAGGTGTGCGCTTGCCAGTTGTTCCTCCCACCATGCCTTTGCTCTGCCATCATGGCTCTAACTCGGTGAGACTGTAAGCCCAGACGAATGCTTTCTTTTGTAAGTTGCCTTGTTCATGGTGTTTTGTCATAGTAATGGAAAAGTAACTGAGACATAAGCAAATCTGGTCTCGGTGTTGATTTATGATTCTGGACTTCGAAAGAGGAAAAAGTGGAGGAAATTAGATTAGTATACCAAAGAGTTTGTTGGTAGAAAATGCACTCAGCAAAATTAATGGGGAAAGGCAGCTCTGTTAGAGAAACGAGTCCATCTCCTCGTAGCATGCCAGGGTGTTGTATGGCTCCTCCCTCTTCACTGTTGAACACCAGGCGCAGCGGACAAGAACCTGAATGGCTGTTTGGACTGAGAATCTTCTGATTAGATTTCCTGGGAGTGACCGAGTTGATACTGAGATTAATATACTGAAAATTAACCCAGAAAATTCCTAAAGGAATGAAGACTCGAAAGCATGTGTGCAACCAACGCAATTGCAATTATCATTCAAGTCTCAGGCATGCAAACTTTGGGACCGTTTTAGGAGAGGAAAGTATTTTATTGTTTATTTGTTTCTCACGGGATGCTGTGACAGTGCTTTCCCTCCTTCTGTCTCCTTATCCTGATGTGTGTGTGTGTGTGTGTGTGTGTGTGTGTGTGTGTGTGAATGTGTGCACGTTGACTCTTTAAAGGGCAAATCAGGCCCCAGAATTAACTTCTGGGGGGAACCATAGATTATTAAATGAAAAACTCAAACAAAGAAAAAAATGATTGAATAAAAATTTAGAGCATTTTTAGTGGTGTTCAACCTTGGTTTATATTTCAGCCACAATCTACCACCAGTCAGACTGCCTCCCGTCAGTCCCCTTTCTGTCTGTCACAGAACATTGTCAGCAGCCATTCCCTGTCTTCTAGTCCTCTGCTTCCTTTTTAAGTGATGTTTGATATTTTCAGTTTAACGTCTCCAGATGCCTTTCCTCTAGGCAGAAAATCATGTTGCAGGAGAATTCAATCTATGTCCAATAAGAGTCACTGTAGGTGTGAAAGTTTCCAGGAGTGACATTTTCTAGATTCCATCAGCGGAAGTTTTAACTACATTTGATATTAAGGTGTTGAAAACCACATTTCCCCCAAATTCTCTGGCTTCTCACAGCAAACAGATTTGTTCCTGCCTAATAGCAGGCAGCTTGAAGTAGTTATAAATAAACACGATAGACAAGGGAAAGTAGAGGAAGAAGCAAATGAAAAGAATAACAGTCCTCGTTCATTTAGCAGACATCCTATTAGTGTTTCCTGAGAGACTGTCACTCTTTCAAGTTTGGGAACAGAATGCTGATGTCGGGCTTCTGAGCCCAATTGCGACAAACACTACGGATGAGATATTATTTAAAATGTCATTTTTGTATGTGTTATTATGACCCGTGGCAGTTGTAGGACAGAAAGTTCCTACCCAAGTAGGAAAGTCAAGGGAGTTTTGTGAAATGAATTGTTTTTAGGTTATAGTGGTCGAAAGATGAAACTGATACTTTCTGAGCTTTTCATAAATTCCTGACACTGGACTAAGAGTTTTGTGTGTATTTACAATTATATCAAACACTTGGACTGTTAAGGAGAATAAGGCTTTTGTTCCTTCGGTGAGAAAATTGAACATGGCTGAATTATGTTGCTTGAAATCCAAGAGCTCAGTCAGGATGCACTTGAGTTTCAAGTTCAAGTTGACCTCACATAAGAGCCTGTAAGTCACACTTTGAAGAAGTTACATTGAATAAATCTCAAAAATACAGTCCAGACATTTCCCCCTCATAACAATTCTGATGAATATATTAATATAAATAGTCACATATATAGATATCTAAAGCTCATATTCACAATATAAATGAAATGCTTTAAAACACAAGATGAGTCTGATCTAGCAAGAGAAATACTTCTCTAACTTCTTTTTAGAAGACAAACTCGGATGGAAGGAATTGAATAGGGGTACACTGGGGTAACCACTATGCTTTATGGTATGATTAGGTTTCCATATTCTGCTTCTAGGTGGAAAAACTTCTTTTGTTTGTCCTCATTCTGTATGTTGAGGGGTATGCCATCAATGTGCATAGTTTTCTCATTTTGATATTCTTGTTGCAGTTGTACCTGATTTATGAGTTGACGCTCTTTCAATTACCTGGGGACTGTATTAATAGTGAAAACATAGGTACTTAGGTTGAGAAACCATTTTTCCCTTAATTATTAAATAAAAACAGACCTGAGAGATTTAAATTAAATATTATTTAGTGTGAACAGTTAGCCTCCTCCCCCCACCCTGTGAATGCTATTATGTTGTTCTCTATTATAGAACCTACAAAATCAAATTAAAATAATTATAAATACTGTCCTTGTTTACCTTTTGGTTTAAGTTTTATTAGCAAAACAAATAAAAATGAAAACAACCAAACAATCACCATCAACAAAAAAACCCTCCCATACATCTAATTCCAAGAACCTAACCTGAAGAAACCGTATAAATCAGTAAAATATTCAGAAAGCAATAGAATTTGTATGGAGAGTATAGGTTATCTATGAATAGTAAGAAATTATGTTGTTTTAAATAAGTAGCCATGGCTGAAATTTGCAAAATTTATTTTAAAGGAGATTTTAAAAGATGGGACTTCTTTTAATGGACACAAATGAAAACAATTACGAAGGATTTTCATGTGAGAATTTGTGTGTTAGGATGAGATGAGGTCAAGAAAGAACCTGAGGAGATATGTCCTGGAGGAGAATAGTTACTATATATATTACATATACTATATATATTACAAACTTTTCTTAAATTATTCTGAATACCTTTTGCCTCTCAGCTTTTTCATTTTCTTACTTATGTAAATCTTACTATCACTCTTACTCTGTGGCATTCCGGGTAGCTGGGTGGATGGCTCCTGACATCCTCCTCTCCTTGTTCTCTTGTTCTGTCTTTTTCTCCCAAATTTCTGCTCGTATTTATCCTCTCTGACTGCCAACCCTGCCTGTTTCTCTCTCCTGCCTTGTTATTAGACAGCTGTTTTAGACAGGCACAGTAACACAACTTCACAGAGTTAAACAAATGCAACACAAACAAAAGTAACACAAAATAATATTCCCCAACACTTCCTGCTTTTTTCTAAACAAAAGTGAAAAGTTTTAACTTTAACCTAGTAAGACCATGTACAACAAGAACAATTATCAAATAAAAATTACATTCACAGTGTACTGAGTTCCAATTTATTTGTGTCTGGCAAATTTAAAGAAAATACCTCATAATCTGTCCTATTTTAGTAAATCCAAATTTTTTATATAACTTACTTTCTATCATATAAGGACTACTGCAATTATGACTATCTAGTCTTCAACTCCATCAAAGGCACCAGAAGAATATGTTATATAAGTAAATAAAAATTCACTGCAAATGACTCCAACAATCTCTAGAAATGACAGAGATATTTGACTATCTGGACAGTAGCCGAAAGTTTGTTTGCAACATTGGGGCATCCATATTCAGTCTACAGGCCTTTAGCATCTGGCAGACTTCAATGAAGCAGGAATTTGAAAGACTGTCCTGCCTATATTGGCAGTTAGTCAGTCACTTTCCTCTATGTCCTGCAGAATGTCTGACAGTTTTTACTGTGAAGCAAGGACCCTAAAGGACCATCACATCTTGTTTTGGCAAAGTTCAGTGGTCACTTTCTTGTGGGTCTTGCATGTCCAGTTTATACAACATACTGCCTAACAGTCCAGGCAAGAGCAGCTTCTTGCCCAAATGGCTAGCATTGGCACACTGAAAACAAATTCCATGAGGAGTTCCTTTGTTGTCCATCATCTCTGTAGCAAATTGGTGCTTACAAAAGCAGATGAGCCTCATTGTCATGAAAAACTTTAAATTAATAAAACATTTTAAATGTTGTATTCTGTAGTCTTTGAAAGGTTTGAAGACCATTTATCTATCTAAAATATATATCCATACCATCTGGAATGCATGCCTAACATAGCTACAAATTTGATTGTTATAGATGACTAATGACTGACCTGTATTTCTTGATTTTTCTAAGCAGTTGATAACAATAACTTTCAAAAACTAGAATTTAACTTTATATTTTAAAATGAACTGTCTATGTACAATGCCTTAAAAAAGAGCAGAAACATATATACAATATGCTGTAACAAAATTGATACCAACCTATACAAAAATGTTTTAAATAAGAGTGGAAACATACATACAGCATTTGTAACAAAAATTACCTTAAATTTGTATCAATGTACAAAAGTTCTTTAAACAAGAGTACAAACATATATACAGTGTAACAAAATTGACTTTCAGTTTTTATCAATATACCAAAATCCAGGACAATGGGACGTATCTGAGATTAATAGTTGTCTTTTTATCCTATATTCCTCTGTTTCCCTAAATTATAACAAACATACATAACCCACCAAATAACCAAAAGCCTCCCACAACCCAGCTCTTGGGAGAGTGGATGCCATGTTCTCTAGAGTGCTTCCTGCTAAATGTGGATGGAGGCATCTTTAGTGTTCCTGAAAAAAATTTTGATATAATGGCCAAGTTGTGGAAAGACCAGCTGTAGCTTTTGTTGATATCTCCTGCCAAGTTTCAGGAGGTCTACCTTGCAAACGATCCATATTAACCTGGAGCGAATCCATAGCCTCTTGTTCCTTGTAGAAGCATAAGCAAAACCCCTTTTCTAAAACATTTTTGATTTCCATTTAACAAATACATTTTCTGACTTTTTTAAAGTTAAGGTATTCCTAAAATATATAGGGTGGTTTATTTCAATAGTCCCTCTTTCAACTCCACATCTCTCAGGAGCTGTCCTTTGCTCTTCAGCAATCAAAAAATTCAAAATCAATATAATAGCATAAAGGATCCAGACTCCCTATGTATTTCCCATCTTTACATGGCTTCTTTCTTTTACATTACTTTTACTGTCTCTTTAAAGACTTTATTTTTTAAAAGATTTTAGCTCTTTCTACAATTGCCTATACCCATTTTTTTTTTTCTTTCTTAAGTCTGTGGATCCTGTTTAGAGGTTCTGTCTGGACCTCGTTTACTGCATATCTCTGAGTCTTTTTTTGCCCACACGAGCAAACTTTAGACTGCTAAGCTACACCTGGATCCTTTGCTTAGCTATCTGGGGTTCTGCTCACTTCATGAGAGCCAAGCCAAAGGCTTGCATACTGGTCAGAGGTTTGTCTCCACCAGAAGCTGCATTCAACCTTCCTAGAGCTAGCAGCTAGCAGTTTGTGGTTTTTTTTTTTTTTTTTTTTTTTGGTGTGTGTGTGTGTGTGGTTTTTTTTGTGTGTGTGTTTGTTTGTTTGTGTATTCGCTCAAGGGCTAAGGAGCTGTAATCCTCTTTTGTTTTTTTTCCCAAAGCTTTCTCAGGCCCTACATGGAAATTTGGTATGCCAAAATATTGTTGGCCATTTTTATTCTTTTTTGGGGGGTGGCCTGACACCCAGCTCCCAAATAAATACACACAGAGACTTATTTGTACTTAAATGTCCTTCCTTAGCTTGTCTTTTTTTTTTCTCAGTTTTTCTTAAATTATTCCAACTGCCTTTTTCCTTTTCTTACTTATATATATTTTACTTTTATTCTTACTACACGGTCAGCTGGGTGGCTGACCCTTGACATCCTCCTTTCCTTGTTCTCTTGTTCCCTCTTTTTATCCCAGATTTCTGTGCATATTTATCCTCTCTGCCTGCCTATTTCTCTCTCCTTCCTTGCTATTGGCCATTCAGTTCTTTATTAGACCATCAGGAGTTTCAGACAGGTACAGTAACAGAGCTTCACAGAGTTAAACAAACGCAACATAAACATAAGTGACACACCTTAAAAAATATTCCCCGACACACCTTATAAAAGGAATTCAGAAACAGAGCAGAGCAATGGTAAGCACATCTAGGAAGGAGAAGGGCAGATACATTGGGATGTGACAGCCCTGCAATTTTACTCACCATGTGCATATCCTAGATAAAGTTCTTGCTTATTTACTACCATGATGCAATGCCTGCTCAGGCTTTTGGCTGGAGTTCTGATAACGTGAAGCAAAAGCGAACTTCTTCCTCCCGACCTTTTAAAGGAAGCCCACACAAACCCTGGGGTAGCTAGAATTATACCTCTTTAAAGATGAGAGAGCTGACATTGAGATAAATTACAGAACTCATTAAAAACAATCTGCTGGAAACTTTCAGAGACTAGAATTGAATTCTGCCTTCCCAGGGCTTCCCTTGTGTAGGGATAAGTCCCGCCCCTTAGGGGGCGTGTTCGCCTCAGGCTAATGTTTGCGTATATATTTGGCGAGCATGCTCCCAGCCGCTGCTTCTGCTTTCCTGGTCTCAGCGGGAACGGTGGTTCTGTAAGTCTATTAAAGCT
>NW_004949126.1:3838796-3844923 GCF_000317375.1 Microtus ochrogaster | reverse complement strand
GATTAAATGAATACAGTGTCCGTGTAATTATTTCAGGGCATAAGCTAGCCTTGCGGGCAGCGGGGTGCTGGGGACGCAGCCCCGCCGCTCCTATTACTACACCCTCGTGTATTGTGTTGGTGGCATGAACTACTTGAATCCCAACAATGATCGTTTGGTCCCAGAAGCAAGGACTCTGGATTCATGATGGCACACATTTCTGATGTCCCAGCCTACCATTAATGAGACTGTTTCTTGTTTGATAAATGAAATAAAAACAAAAGAATGACTGATTCTCAATGCTGTCTACAGTAATACTGCCTTGATAACAGTGTGGAATGGACTATATTGGAATAAAGATTTTTTTTTTATTTTGTTGGCTTCAAAGATCTCAATACACAAATATCTAATGTATAAGTGGACCTGGCTTCTTTGTTTCAGGCTTTTTTTATGCCTGTAAACTTAGAGAAGCTATGGGAAAAGGGAGTTTGGATTTTTGATTTTTCAGACTCCAATAGGGATTCTAGCCTCCTGCTTGAACGTGGGCATCTCCATGACTGTATCTGAGGTCCTTCACTTGATCCCCTTGTACATGTTTTGCATAGGGTGTGCTTCTTTTCCTAGTTTCAGGGGTATTAAACATGCTCCTCTCTCCAAATCTCTTTCCCAAGAGCAGGAATAATTTTACCGCTATGCCATCCTCCCCGGGCTGTGACACCATTGTGACCTTCTCCCTGAGCAGTTGGCATCAAATCTATCGCTGCCACTGGACTACAGTAATGTGGGAAGCTTTTGAGGATTTTAGTGAAGTTGCCAGCAGCAATAATTATCTCTTGAATTTTCAGATTTAATGGAAACCTTTTAACATTAGCACTATTGTTAATCTTGAATAGTGATGGGGGGAATAGGCGTTTGGTGCATATACAGAATTTGGTATATATCTGGAAAATATTTTATAGTAATTTAAAATATTGAGAAAGTCCAGAACTTGATGATATTGTTCCAAGACTAAGAGATTAAGTATAACCTGTGGGTCAAGTACACGCATGTGTACTATCCATGGATAAAAATTACAATGTTGAAAACATTTCATTTCACTCTATGAAAGTTTCATTTCACAATAATCATTTGATTTTTCATTTTTAGCAAACATTTTCCTTGTTCTTCTGCCTTTCCCAGAAGCTAATTCTTACATACCACACATTTCTGGAAAAGTTTTGCCAGCCACCACCTCAGAAAATAAATAGCTGGCAATTATTTTTATGTTTTTGAGACTTGTATTTTATAATGCTTGCTCTAATGACAATTTACAGTAAAATGTTTGTTTTATTTATTAAAATTAAGAGGAAGTATAGGCTTCAGTGTCTCTACTTGGGCTTGAGTGAGCTCCTGTATGTTAAAATATTATTAGTAAAGGATTTTGCAGTCTTAGGACATGAGAAATGTAAAATGTGTATATAACAGTTTAGATATTGAAGAGAGCTCTGACGTAGATGTTTTGACAGTATGTTGAAGGAATAGAGTTACATAACAGTGTAGAAAGCCCATTGCCTTCATCATGAAATATGGGTCTTGGAACGTTTTTAGAGAGCTTACACATCAAGTCAAAGGAATGTTATATATAACATTACATAAGCTGTCAGCATATTACCTTAGAAATTACCCTTGGAATGTCTTACTTCTTTGGATGTTGCTTGATTGTTTCTGTTTTTAACACAGTCCTACTCCGAAGGCTGGAACTCATTATGCACCCCAGGCTAGCCTTGAACTTTGGATTTTCTTGCCTCAGTCTCTCAAGTAGAGACTGACAGGCATGAGATAGGTACCACATCAGCTTACATCGAAGTATTTTAAACACAACATGTGAGTCACAAATCTATTCTGTCAAGTTCTTTTCCTACAGGGGCATGGTAAAATTAGAACTCACTCAATTCACAATTTACTTCCACGGTTCTCAGTGTATGTAGCTGTTTTAAATTTGTGCACACAACGATACATTCTCCATATGCCGTTACCATGAAATTCTACATCCTACTCTGTGATTCTTGTGACAAAGTTCTGAAATAGTCTGGTCCACCTGTGAGGAATCTTCCTAAGTCATTAATTTTCATGTCTATAGGTTGCTTCATTTATGATTATTTCTCTGTGGAACTGGTTACATATTTTCTTTAGATCATTAATTTTTTGTTTATCACCACTTCTGTAATTTACTATAGTCTAATTCTATTTCAAAGCTGAAATCAATAAATCTCTACATAACAAAATATTCAAATGAGCTTATCTGAGTTTTCTCTGTTTGTTTGCAATTCTTTCTTCTCTGTCTTTCAAACAAACATTTTGTCCTACTATAATGACTATGTGGCCCTTTTAAAAGAAGATATTATTTTAATATTTATCAGTTAATATTAATAATATGATGTGTTTTGGGTCACATTTCACACACATATGTGAGACTCTTTGATCATCTTCTCTGTCACCATAGCCCCACATTTCCTTTGAGCTCTGTTGCCGTATAAAGGGTGTATCAAACATTTTGCATCTTTGCTTTTCATGTATTAAAATCCGAAGGACTTTGAATCCCTTTCCGAGTTCTGCATGACCTCAAAAGAGTATTCCGAAGGTTTTGAAAGCTTAGCCTTTTTCATTTCCTAACAGCTCTTCTCCAGGCAGGCACACATAATCAAACTTAATCTGTGAGAGCTCCGCAGGGGGTGTTTCTTCCTGAAGAGAACTGTTATATCTTTTGGGCACCAAAACCGCAATGCCATTTATAACAGAGGGAGCAAAAACCCTTTTGATGAGGAAATCATTTGGAAATTATTAACACTATCCTAAATATCATACATTTCATGGTGATACATTTTGATAAGTGGAATTATGCTGCATTTATTATAATCATGTTTATTGTAATTGTAGCAGCTATTTAATGTGTGAGTCTTATTTCCTTTCTGTTTAATTACCAGTATAGCGTTTTCAAGACATTCTTATCTTGAGTGTTTCCAGAATTCCTCAATGTGTTTTAAATGATCTTTCTATTTATTAACTCATAGTATAACAGTAACTGCAAACAATGAAGGAAATGTGGAGAGAAAGCTTGAAGTTTAAAGTGACAGGACAGAGATGGCCCACTGTAGAATACTGAGAATCAAAAGGCTCCTTATTTCCTGTCTTTTCTTTGCATTTTAAAGGGCAATTGACAAGTGGTTTTATATCAATTAATTGAGAGATGCCTTCTCTGGATGCAAAAGAGCATGAAATTCCCATTATCCTCAAATTTTTCTTTGTCAGATTCTTGAGGACAAGAAGTCACTCTGGTTTTTGGACGGGCTCATCTTGTCATTATAGACAATTTATCCACACATTATTGTAACTCTAATTTCAGATTGGATTGTCTAATGAAAAAGCTATTTGAATTTCCAATTCACCAGTAGACTTATCTTCATATAATATTTTATCTATACAATTAGAATCATAAATCCTATTTATAGACACAGTGTTTACTAAACTCTAATTTAAATTGTATTCTGCTGTCCATCATAAGTGTTATGAGTTTGCAAAGTCTCAGTCTTAAATACATTTCTCACTTCATCTGGGAGTCTTCCTCCATTGGGGTGGGATTTAAAAATGCTTTTACTTTGTTCAGATTGTTCAAAATTGAAAAAGTCCTGACACATATTCATAGAAAGACATGTGGAAACCTCATATTGTTCTGATACCATATTCTGCTATTCAAACTGATATCACATTGAACTAATTTCCTAAACATGTCTCTGTCGATTGATCCCTCTATAGAGGATGGAAACTCAACATGTTGTATAGCTATAATAAGATTCAGAGAGATCATGTCTAAAAGTTTGGACTTTCTGCACAGAATGACACTCTGGTTTGCTTGCATCATGTCCCAAAAGCACTGAGATTGCAAATATTTTGCATCTGTCTCCTCTCAGATGGCTGGGCTTGTTTTTCCTACATAGGTGGAGACTGTAACTAAGTGAGACACTCCTGAAATGGTGGTCTCTAGCAAGCAGAGGTGGTAGGCAAGTGAAGCAGTGGTCAGTCATATCATTATGTAACGTTATCGCTCCCATGCAGACATAAGGTTTGAGAGAAAGTAGCAAGCAGAGTGTCTCCCAGGGAACTCTCTGAGTGGGCCTGAACAATCTGTGTATATCGTTATGGAAGAGATATTTTGACACATTTGTTGGGAAAATCTGAAATGATGCATCAAGGCTTGACAATTCTATAAATTCTGATGCAAGCTTTTCCAAAAAGCTATGGCTAGAGGTATGCTTTCAGGAGCTGGGCAGTGAGATGTGGTGTTCTGCACAGCTGTCTCAAGGTCTCTGTGCGGGGTTCAGAATGGCTGATGTTGGCATAAGGGTAACCTGCTGGGCCAGGGAACTAGCACGCAATTTACTCAAAGCAGTGCCCAGAGTAAGAGAAACTTCAACAGCTGCTAACTAGGAAGCAACCCTCTTCCATGCTCATTGTCTTGGGTTGTCTACAGTATAATGAACACCACAAATAGTGCTTACAGATACATATTGGAAGAACATATTGTTGATAACAACGATATCAATCTAGTTTCACAGAGCCTTGCAGTCATCCAGAACCCAGGGGGAAGTGAGTTTCTGATCGGTCTCATGATTATATGTATTTTTGCATGACATGAATGTACAAATGGAAATGTTTGCATAGAGAATGAGGATAAAATATTCACATCAGTGATTGTCCCATAAAACTATGAGGAACTATTCATGTATGACACTCAAATCTCTTATATTGTAGTGAAGGCAGATTGAGAGTGGATTCTAAGAAGGAGTCATGAAAAGTAATTTTTTTTTTGTTAAAGTGCTGTGATTATCTCTACTGTGGGGAAAGACTGGAGCTATGGACCTTTTCTTTAAGTTGAATGAGGAGTGTTAGTGGCAGGTGTTGTAAAGCTGCATGTGATCTGGGACTGAAAAGGTGCAGTTGGTGTATGTGGGATTCTTTCCTGAGAATATGAGTATAAGGAAAAAAACCTTACTAGCATCCATATAAAATGAGTATGTGGTGATAGTTAATCAGGATCATCTGTATTTTCAGTTTGTCAGAACAAAGGATACAGGGATATTCCCAGTAATTTTGAGGGGTGCCTCACTTGAGGTACATTTCGAAAGATCCAGTTAATTGCATCATGAAAGTGCAGTGGACCATGAGATATCACATGTTTGTTGCCAAACGCAAGCATGCACTTGTTCTGTAGAGTCAAGTATTAAGTAATAATAAGTTATAAACAAATAAATGAAATATCCAGTAATGTGTCAGCGTTTTAATAATTCCACGGGAAATTCCATAAAAAGCCACCTAAAATGCAGGGGCCATGATTCAAATTATATCTATTTTAGTTTGGTAAAAACTTTCTTGTGATTAGTCAACTTTTTCTACTCTATTCAATTCACAAAGAGATCCATTGAGAAAGTTAGTGATAGAGTCAATTAAATGCGTGTGTAGTAAATACATTGGATAAATTGGGGAAAATGTTTTCAAAAAAGAAGGACTTTCATCTGATTTAACACTTTAATAATTAGCCCAAACTACACAATAATTACATACAAGTCTTGACTTAGTGTTGGAAAAATAAACAGAAACAATAACTTTCTGAAAGTTTTTAAAATGATCAGTGTATTAATGTAGGTGCAAAAAGAATACTAACTGGATCTCCCACAACCTCAGAGGAAATCTGAAACACAGGCTGCAACTACACCAAGAGAGAAACTCTGAAGGACAGGCTGCCAAAGGAGACCTTAGCAGCTCCCTGAGCCAAAGACAGTGGCAGCATAGAGCAGACCAAGAACAGTTCCCAAAGACACCGGCAGCAATGATTGAACCAAGAGGGGAAAACACTGCCAGCACCAACTGGAGGAAGAGATGGGTAGGTGCTGAGGCAAGAATTCATTCAACAACCTAAAAAGTAACATGGTAACACCAGAACCCAGTGGTCATATAAGAGGAAGACTTGTTTGTTCTAACCCAGAAGAAGCAGAAGAAAGTGATTTTAAAAGTAACTTTATGAGGATTATGGAGACCTTTACAGAGGAAATGAAAAATCTATTGGGAGCTCACCAAGGCCAGTGGGACTGGGACTGAATAAGCATGGGATGAA
>NW_004949126.1:3836154-3838531 GCF_000317375.1 Microtus ochrogaster | reverse complement strand
AAAAAAAGAAATGGAAAAGACAAACAAAAAGTTGGAAGAAATTATTAAATCTCTTAAAGAAAACCAAAAAACGTGAAGCAAACAGTTCAAACTGTTCAAGACGTGAAGGCTGAAATAGAGGCAATAAAGAAAACACAAACCAAGGGAATTCTAGAAATGGAAAATCTGGGTAAACATACAGGAACTATAGAGGCAAACATAAACAATGGAATGCAAGAGATAGAAGAGAGAATTGCAGACATTAAAGATTTTATAAAGAAATAGATTCATTGGCCAAATACAACATTAAATGCAACAAATTCTTAACACAAAACCTCAAATAAACTTGAATACCATGAAAAGACCAAACCTAAGAATAGTAGGGACAGAAGAAGGAAAAGAACACCAGCTCAAAGGCACAGACAATATATTCAACGAAATCATAGAAGAAAATTTTCCCATCCTAAAGAGGAGGTCCCCTTGAAGGAACAAGCAGCTTACAGAACACCAAAGAGACTGGAACAACAAAGTCCCCTCAACACGTAATAATCAGAGCACAAAACATACAGAATAAAGGAATAACATTAAGAACTGCAAAGGAAAATTGTCAAGCTGAAGAGTGAGAGGAGTGAGAACATGAGCAAAGAGGTCAAGACCATAATGAGGACACCCACTTATAGAGCTTACCTGAGCTAATGGGAACTCACCAACTTTGGTCAGACAAGGTAGGAACCAGTGTAGGCCAAAGCTAGACCCTCTGAATGTGGGTGATAGTTGTGTATGGCTGGCAGTGGCACCAGGTTTGGTTTCTGTGCTTTTATTGGCTTTCTGGAATCCACTGATTTGGGATGGATACCTTGCTCAACCTGGATATGGTGGGGTGGCCCTTGGTCTTCTCTAGGAACAATGTGCCTTTCCCTCTGTGGGGAGTGGGGGTAGAAAGGTAGATGGAATGGGAGGAGGGGATGGAGTGAGAACTGGGATTTGTATGTAAAATAAAAAAGATAATTTGTTTTATTTTTTTAAATATAAGAATAAACTTAAAGAAGAAAAAAGAATACTATCTAGAAGTGATAAATCTGAAGTAAGTGCTGGAGAAATATTAAGTTGTTTTCATGTACTTCTATGAGGCACAGTGCAATTTGTTTGTGTTTGAACATAATTTTATAAATGTCTGAAAAAAAAACTAAGAATTTTGATATGATTTTCACCTATATCCCCATTACACACCCTTCCTTCCTTTTCCTCTCCTTTATCTCCTCTCTGTTCTCTCTGTTTCTCTCTCTCTCTCTCTCTCTCTCTCTCTCTCTCTCTCTCTCTCCACACACACACACACACACACACACACACACACACACACACACACAACTTATGAATTATTGATAACAGGTTGAAGATACCATGCTTTTTCTTTCCCAGTCTAGACCATTCTCCTGGCATACAGCTGACACTATACCTACTTGGCTATATCCCAAGGCTGAAATTACATTTCTACCTTCTGTATATATTGCCTAATGTAAAGATCTCATCTAATTAAAATCAGTAAACTCAAGAAAGTAAGAGATTGACATTGTTAGTAAGATATATCTGAATTTTGTTTTTTATTTTTATGTTTCTAATTTTTCCAATCCCCTTCATAGCAGAAGTATCCTACACCAGTTAGTGATTTTTATCATGTGAGTTTTACTATGGGGAATCTGCTTATAATTTAATATATTTTATTTCAAAGAGTGGGCAATTATTTCACAGAACTCAATCAAGTTTGATTTTCTGCTATTATGTCATTATCATAAATTTAGATGACAGGTTTTGAGCAAGAATTTCACTAGGTAATGCTATGTTCATTATCAGTACATAATTACCAAGAAACACGATGTCTTCGTACCAAGTTTGCTATTTCTTTCTTGTGTGACTAAGTATGATTTTCCAAGTTTCTTCATTATAGCTTTACATTTTCCCTTTGATAATTAACATTATGTCTCAGAAAATTATTTTGAAATCATGACTCTATCTTACTACTCATTAATGCTTTAGCCATTAATTTTAATATCCATTGATTTTTTTCTGAAGCACTTTTTGTAATTATTAATTCTGATTGTTTTTATTATAAATAATTACTTCTCCAGTCTTCCATTAACAAATTTGTATGTTTAACTCATTATTTTAACCATTAGTTTGTTCCCATTCTTGTTTTGTGCCTGTGTATGAAGATACACATATTTTATTATTTTAAATTTTTTTCTTACATCAAACAAGATGTATGATAAATGGTTTTTTGTATTTAGCTTTTCTGCTTAACTATTTATCACAGATATTATTCCTTAGGAATTCTTAAGAATTTCATCATTCTTTATGTGCCCTAATGATATATGTGTGTGTGTGTGTATGTGTGTGTGTA
>NW_004949126.1:3797819-3835965 GCF_000317375.1 Microtus ochrogaster | reverse complement strand
ATGTATCTATAATGATCCCCAATGATATATATAATTATATATATATATGTATACACACACACACATATATATATATAGATCCCCAATCAGATTCACTTCCACATCCTCCCATGTCCAGCCTCCCACTGTTATACTGCCCCTAAAGAAATTAAATAAAAAAGAAAAATACCAAGTTCAATTTGTTTTGCACACGTACTTGCTAGAGCATGGTTAAATTCCAAATAGCCAGCCCTATAAAGAAAATTGAGTCCTTCCCATCCTCACTCCCACCAGAAGTCAACTGTGAAGAGCTAGAATTCAGCATCTTTATCACAATTATTAAGGGTTCTCATCAATGACTTTCTGTCTAGACTACTTCTTTTATTAGGAGTGACACTGTGAAAAAGATGTTATCACAGAAGTGTTCTAGCTCACTGTGATGCTGAAGCCACTGTTATTACTGGGAATAAAAACTTTTCATTGCTCTTTATAGTCAGCAGCAGCATGAACCACTTGAGCATGGCCTCCAGTGGCAGGACAGATCATGGACATCAACATGATTCTGGGTTGTAGCACAGACCACAGATACCATCATGGTCCTCAGTTGTGTCACAGGCCAAGGATACAAATATGGCCCTTGGCAGCAGCAAGGACCATGGAAATCAACATGGTCTTCAGAAGTAGAATGTTCCAAGGTCATCAATATGGCTTCAGGTGGCACCCCTGGCCTTGTCTTCTGGTGGTAAAATGGACCACAAACATCAATATGGTCTCAGTTCACAGCACAGACACCACCATGGCCTCTAGTAGCATGAATCACAGGCATCACCTTGACTCTTTGGACCACAGATATCAACATTGCCCTATGTGGGAGCATGTACCACAAATAGCAACATCAACATGTACCCTTGTGGCAGCATGGACTATGGACATCAACATGGCTTCTGATGGTAGCATAGCTATCCACGTGGACCAACAGAATCAACACGGCCTAGGGCAGCAGCACAGACCATGAATGTCTCTTGAGGAGACTCAGTCTAGAAAATGAGCTGTTCTCCATCTCAGACATTTTGTTCCTCAAAGCCAGGGCAATTGTACAGCTAAGAAGTGTGTTTGGAGCTGAGCCTGTGCGTGCTATTAAAAATAACTTGTGCATAGTTTCCTGTGGCTGACTGTGAAAACTCTAAGAATTTTCATCTAGGTTTCCAGGCAAAAATTGGGAACTTGGGAGTGGGAGTGGGGTAAGGGGAGATGGGGATGCTCTTAGATTGGGAGGATCAATGTAGTAAAAATGGCAATTCTACCCAAAGCAATCTATAGATTCAATCCAATTCCCATCAAAATCCCAATAAAATTTTCTCATTTTCAATATTCTGCACATTGTATTTGTTTAAGAAACAAGCACATTAAGGAATATGTTTTTGAAGTAGTGAAATGGTCTTTCATACTGTTTGGTTACATAGATCAAGAAGAATTTCTTAAATCTCTAAATAATTTTTCCTGAGATTCTTTGACTAGAGTGATTGGTTTTCCTATCTTCTTTTTAAATTCCCCATTAGGAGGTAAATCTTGTAAAACCCTGTAATAATTTGATTTAATGTTATTTGGAGGCTAGAGTTGCAAAGTAACTGGGTTAATTAAGAAATCTCTAATTTAATTCTATGATTTAAAAGACTTACAATGGACTTTTAAGACATGCATTTATATTTTGTAGTATGTACATTTTGTTCATGGTAAACAAGAATATATTGGCAAGTAATCAAGGGTAACATCTGGCCAAGAGGGCGGTGTGCAGGATTTAAATACCTTGATTCCTTATTCACCATTTTTTTTATGAGAGAAATTTGACATCTTTGTTCTCAGAGGTTTAATAGAATCCCTTGAACAGCTGCACAGGCACACAAAGCAGAGTTTTAAGCAGTTTATATAAAGAATAAAAAATACATAAAAGTCTTTCATCACAAAGAAAAGGTGAGTGACATGCACAAAGAGAGAACACAGAATACAGAGGTTTTTGCTAGATCACTTGGAAAAGACTTCAAAATTTTCTTTATACCTCTTGGCTTCACTTGTTGCAGGTTATCTATATCCCACTGGGTGTGGAAGTTGATGGCTTGTATTTGTGACAAGGTGACCATTGGTAAATATTTTGGACTATATGAAGACTACTTATACTTTTGCTATGTATTCTTGATGTCTTGGCACATTTTAGGAATTCTTTGCAATCAGTAAAGGTCTCTATCCATTATTTCCCAGAACGGAGGTAATCCCTAATGGCTGAGAAAGAGAAAACATGAAACTTGATTTAAGAAAATGAGTTGGCTGGTCAAGAGTAAAAACAATCTTTTAAGCTTAGCAGTTTATTACATAGGTCTACAATCTTTCTAAACTGAGCAATACTGTGAACCTATACTCATTTTCCTATGAGGTACATGCCATATAAGATAAAGAATGAGGCACACAAAGTAATATGATGCCACCTTATTGAGGTTCAGGTGTCTGTCTCAAATGATATTTATGTGAACACGGTTGTAATATGGTTTAGAGCAATATGCTCTTTGGTTAAAACCAGAAATGAGTGACAGGAAAACAAAATATAAAAGGCTTCTCTAAATAATTTAGATATAATGGAGTGATCAAAATTCAACAGAATATTAGAGATGTTATTTGTTGCAAGAATTAAAGTCTTGGATGTCAGACTATATATTATTTTTGGCTGAATACAAACATATTACCAAGTTCAGGATTAGTTTGGGGACGCAAAGTTATAAATATAGTAAGATTCATGTACTGTTGCTGTGACAAAACACCATGAGCAAAAAGCAAGTTGGGGAGAAAACAGTCTGTTAGGCTTACATTTCAGCATTGCTGTTTGTTTCTGAGGGAAATCAGGATGGTAACTCAAGAAATGCAGGGTCCTGAATATGTGTAGAGATCATGGAGGGGAGCTGCTTACTGGCTTGCTCTTCATGGCTTGCTCAGATAACTTTCTTGTAGAACTCAGGACCAACAGCCCAGGGATGGGACCACTCAGCATGGGCTGGGTTTTACCTATTGATCACTAAATGAGAAAATTCTTTACAACTGTATTTCATTGAGGCATTTCCTCAACTGAGAACCCCTCCTCTGATGAATACAGCCTGTGTGAAGTTGACATGCAAAACCAGCCAGTATGATTGACCCCTTGTCAACTTGACACACAAGCACATCACTATTAAGCCACAACCCTTCCAATCTTTTTCTTTTTCATCCCCAAGATCTCACATAAAGAACATAAATATCCACTCTTCCTCAATCTCAACCATTCCATTCTCCCAAGCTCTCCCCAATCCTCCCCTTCTCTTTTCTCTCTCCCCCTCTTCCCTTCCCCCACCCCCCACCCCCGTGCTCCCTACTTTTGTCCGGCGATCTTGTCTACTTCCAATATCCAGGAGGATAAATATGTTTTTCTTTGGGTTCACCTTCTTATTCAGCTTCTCTAGGATCATGAATTATAGTCTCAGTGTCCTTTGTTTATGGCTAGAATCCACTTATGAGTGAGTACATACCATATTTATCTTTTTGGGTCAGGGTTATCTCACTCAATAAAGTGTTTTCTATTTCATCTATTTGCATGCAAAATTCAAGATGTCATTGTTTTTTAATACTGAGTAGAACTCTAATGTGTATATGTGCCACATCTTCTTTATCCATTCTTCTATTTTGAGGGGCACCTAGGTTGTTTCCAGGTTCTGGCTACTACAAATAGCGCTGCTATGAACATAGTTGAACAAATGCTTTTGTAGTGTGATTGGGCATCTCTTGGGTATATTCCCAAGAGTGGAATTGCTGGATTCTGAGGTAGGTTGACTCCTAGTTTCCTGAGAAACCACCACACTGATTTCCAAAGTGGTTGCACAAGTTTGTATTCCCACCAACAATGGATGAGTGTTCCTCTTACTCCACATCCTCTCCAGCATAGGATATCATTGGTGTTTTTGATTTTAGCCATTCTGGCAGGTGTAAGATGATATCTCAAAGTGGTTTTGATTTGCATTTCCCTGATTGCTAATGAGGTTGAACATGACCTTAAGTGTCTTTTGGCCATTTGAACTTCTTCTGTTGAGAATTCTCTGTTCAGTTCACTTCATTTTAGAATGGATATGGGAGCAGGGAAGAAGATATCTTAATTAAGGGAATCATTTTAGGGTTGACAAGAGACTTGGCTCTAGAGTGGTTCCCAGGTGTCCCAGGAGATGTCCCCAGCTAAGTCCTTGGGTAACAGTGGAGAGGGTGCCTGAACTGGCCTTATCACATAGCCACATTGATGAATATCTTGCATATCACCATAGAACCATCATCCAGTGATGGATGGAGATAGAGACAGAGACCCACATTGTAGCACTGGACTGAGCTTCCAAGGTCCAGATGAAGAACAGAAGGAGGGAGAACATGAGAAAGAAAGTCAGGACTGCGAGGGGTACGTCCACCCACTGAGATGGTGCAACTGATCTAATGGGAGCTCACCAAGGCTGGACTGGGACTGAATGAGCATGTGATCAGACCAGACTCTCTGAATGTGGCTGACAATGAGGGCTGACTGAGAAGCCAATGATAATGGCACTGGGTTTTGATTCTACTGCATGTACTGGCTTTTTGGGAGCCTAGTCTGTTTGGATGCTCACCTTCCTAGACCTGGAGGGAGGGGGAGGGTCTTGAACTTCCCACAGGGCAGGGCATGCTGACCTTTCTTAGGACAGGAGAGGGAGGGGGAGGGGGAGAGTGAATGGGAAATGGAAGGAGGGGAGGAGGTGGAAAATTTTAATAAATAAATACATTAAAAAATTTTAAAAAAGAATATAAATATCTTAGAAGTTCAAGTCTTTCCAAATTCAAACACACTAAAGTTTTAGTAACAAACCTCTTAAATTCAAAGTCCCTCAGCTATGAGTTCATCAAAATATGTCTTACTTCAAGTGAGAAAAAATTCAAAGCACAGTCACAATCAAAGCAAAACAATTCTAACTATCCAGTCTACTCACTATCTCCTGGGATCCTCCAAAGGGCTTCGGTCACTTTTCCAGCTCTGCCTCTCCATCTAGCTCTGCCCTCTACAGTACATACAATTTTTCTTCTAGGCTCCAGCTAGCTCCACCCCATTGTTGCTACTGTTCTTGGTGGTCCTCCCATGATACTGGCATCTCCAAAATGCTGGGGTCCCTTGCTGCACTTTCACCAATAACCACTCATGGGCTTTCTTCATGGTGCCAAGCCTCAACTTCTTTGTATGATCATTTTAGTTCTGGGCCTTCAACTGCCCCTGAGGCTGCACCTTTACCAATGGCCTTACCTGGACTCTCACAGTGTTAGGCCTCAACTGTTCTCCACAACCCTGTCTTGCCTTCAAAAGCAGTACCACTTGGGTGAAGCTTACACATTACCAAGTCTGGTCACCAGTGCAAGGTAAAAGCTTGGCTTCTTATGGAATACAATTTCTCTGTGTTTTCAGGAAATACTTCCCAGATTTCACCTCAGTGATGCTGATCTCTTCTTAATCGCTGCTAATATCTTAGGTCCAGCGGGCCGGCATCAAGTATCCCAGCAAAGCAGTTTTTATTTTGTAGTTCTGGTATTTTCTTAATCACAGCTGTTTGTTTAGCCCCAGCTCACCAGAATTATAGGATTTTTAACTACAGGATATTATTAAAAATAACAAATGGGCCTGATAAAAAATTTAAACTTCCCTCTGAACTTTCACAAGCCAGGCTTCCATTTTCTGCATTGCTCTTAAGATTCTTATCTTTCAAGTTCCCACAGAATACCCCACTGGGGTTTCAACAGTCAGTGGCTTTTCTAGCCCAAAGTTCCAAATTTCTTCCACTATCCTCACGAAAATGTGGTCAGGTCTGTCATAGCAATATCCCAATAAACTGGTCCCAATTGTCTTAGTTAGGGTTTCACTTGCTGTGATGAAACACCATGACCAAAAGGAAGCTGGGGAAGAAAGGGTTAATTAGGCTTACACTTGAACATTGCTGTTCTTCACCAAAGAAAATCAGGACAGGAATTTAAACAGAGGAGGATCCTGGATGCAGGCGCTGATGCAGAGGCCACTGAGGGGAGCTGCTTACTGGCTTGCTTCCCAGGGCTTGCTCAGCCTACCTTCTTATAGAACCCAGGACAATCAAGCCCAGGAAAGGCATCACCCACCGTGGGTCACTGAATGAGGAAATGGATCTCTAATGGTTAGCCTGAGAGAGCAGCTCTTCAAGGCTACCTCCATAGTATGAGGAAGAAATTCACAGTGAAGGGCAACTGAGTTTTTCGCTTTCTGTCTAAGGGGTAAAGACTCACATACAGGATCTGAGGGCCATGCTCTTTGTTGTTCTGTTGCTCTAATTCTACCTCTATAGCTTCTAGTTCTCTATTGTTTCAATCTGTTTCGGTTCTTTTCTGCTTCTCTGTTCATCTGACTTAAACACACTTTTACAGGAGGCTTAAGACAAAAAGAAAAGAAGCTACAATAGTTACATCTTATTGATCATTGCATATTGTTTGGGTAAACCATAAGAAGTCCAGCTTTATGGCAATGCAAGGTTTCAAGGTTCCAGGTGTCAGATGGTGACCAGAGGGTGGGATCAAAGTTCCTGTTTGACACACACTGCTGAGAGACCTTCACAGGGAGTTAGGTCTTGGCAAGCAAGGAATTGGCCTCAGTTTTAGGGTGCTTTATGTTAGTAAAACTAGTTAGGCATATGCATCTCTGACTTTGTGCATATCTATAAAGTTTTTAACTTATGATCTATGTATAGAAATGTTCAGTTTAGTTTGCACTTGCTTTGAGGTAAAAATGAGCTAATTGTGTGTAGTTTGAGAAACAAGTAGGCATTTAAGTGTCTTATAGTCCTCGTGGGACAATAGATCTAGTTGTGAAGTGTATCCTAGTGTATTTTCTATATATCAAAATTATGCAGCGTAGTGAAAAGTCATCTTACTAACCATCCATGAGTAGATGTGCCTGTAAGATTGAGATGCCATCATGAGATTACATATACATATCACATGAGACTAAATGCTACAGTGCAGGTATTGGGGCAAAACCATAGCTGCTTTTGCACCTGTGAAATCACAGACAGGAGCATCAGTTTCCAGAGTTGATGGTCCTTCAGGCCCTTCCTGAACAGGATTCTCCTCCATCAGAGAATCAGCTGTTAACTGTTGCAACTCCCACAGTCTCAGCTAGATCTTACTGAGGCATTTTCTCAGCTGAGGCTCCTTCCACTGATGACTCTAGCTTGTATTAAGTTGACACACAAAACTAGCCAGTACCTGTACTAATAAAATAATAAGTAGCAGAATCTATTTGAAGAAAAACTAAACCGAGGCAGGAAAAGATATTAATTATGAATAAGTAAAATATTAAAATTATAAGTGGCAGTAAAAAGAATACACATGTGTTATGGTCATGCTTTCTCTTACTGTCCTCCACTATCAGCAAAAAGAACTTGAATTAGATAAAAAAAAAGAAACTGCTAAAGAGGTTTTGCAAGATGCGGGATGCATTTATTGCACTTATGTTCAATTTCAGGGACAATTTGCTGGAAGTGCAGTAAATATGGCAAGAACACAGAAAAGAGAAATGAAAAGAAGTAATGGAGCCTGAGCTCATAGGGTAAGAGACTCTTACCTGGAAAAACATAAACAGAAGTTAATGGCTCTATACAGTCATAGAGCGTTGTCCTTGTTACTGCTCCTCTTGGCATCGAAGACAGTCCAGTGTTATTTTGAAGGAAAAGGAATGTCCTTGGGACTCTGTAGGGAATATGTAGTCTCCTGGATCTCTAGTCATCAGGATTTTCCAGCGCAATGCTGCCAACTTGGTAATTCTTATCACCTTCCAAAAACTGTCTACACCACGACAGAAAATGAAATTACATCATGTTATAGATGGAGGACTCTAACTAGAAAATAAGCCATTAAGATGTTCCCAATGATTAGGTTGGTTGTTTTGCTCTGCTTGGATAGAAATAATAAGTAAGATAAGAATACCTCTACTGAAGCTCCTGGTCCTGCGTTTTTGAGGTCTGAAGTCTTAGGACTGCACTGGCTGAACTAAGTGACTTCTACATTTAAACTCTAAGAATCAGAAACTTAAGACGCAGACTTTAGAAGGCTGTCTCAGCCACTGTTATATTCCTGTGAAGAGCCATCATGACCACAGCAATTCTTATGAAAGAAAACATTTAATTGGGCGTGCTTATAGTTTCAGAGGCTTAGTCCATTAGCATCCGCGTGAGAAGCATGGCATCCAGGCAGACGGACAAGGGGCTTGAGAAGTAGCTGAGAGTTCTACATCCAGATCTGTAGGCAACATTAAAAAGAGTCTGGGCTTGAAATACGCTTTTTGAAATAGTAAAATTCACCCCTAAGGATCCATTTTCTCAAATAAAGCCACACCTCCTAGTCCTTTCTTATGGTGCCACTTCCAGGTGATCAAGCATTCACCTGTGATAGGCCTATAGGAAGATTCTCATTCAAACCACCACAAAGCCACATTGATTGTTCCGAGGCTATGATTGCTAGTGGCCTAACGTTCAATGGTGAATGCAGTATACAGTCTAAGAAGCAACTTGATACAGCAAACCTTCTACCTATCCAACTAGTGAGCCTACTGTTGAGACCGACAACTATTTAGTCAGAACTTCAGCCTTTATAGCATCAAGGGTGCTTGACCATTGTACTTCAAGACTTCACTGTTTCCAGGAACTCTTCCAGGGAAAGAGATCTTGCAGTCTCTCCTTGCTATATAGCCAAGATGAGGTGTTTTGATTGTAGATTGTACAAATAAAGAAGTATATTTGAATCAATCTACACAATCAGCACACATTTCGGCTCCACCAATCACTCGCTTCTTGTTGGGTCACTGCAGAGACACTCAGCCTCCCATCTTTGGTGAGAATAGCTACAAGAGTTTTCTAAAGTTCTCAGATTCTTAGGTTGCCTGGGATTTTGACTCCATAGACCAGGTTGATTATATGGAGCCAAGTACGTTGTCTGAAGTGGTTGTGACTGTAGGAGACATCCGGAAACAGGAGTATTGGCTTCTGGTTACCTGAGTCAGTTGTGACAGAGACAGCTATAGTGCCATTTCACATTACAAGCAGCTAGATACAAGAGGAATTTTCACCCATTGCCTTGCAATGATCAGATAACCTGTAACCAGTGGTTCTACTCACTCACAAAAAATATAAAATTATAGAGTAATATATTAGTTACTTCTCTTATTGCTGTAATGAAATATATGACAAGAAACTCATAAGGAAGGAAGGGTTGATTTAGGCATGGTTTAAAAGGATCGTTTCATTGTGTCGCTGAAGACGTGGTTTGTGGGCTTCATGAGCAGGAGGATGCATGGTTACACAGAGTAAACAGGAAGAAGGCCAGACTAAAAGGAAGGCCCTGCTTCCAGTGTGACTTCACCTCTTAAAGCTCCTCAAAATTCGCAAATTGCACTACCAGCTGTAGACCAAGTTCTCAAACGTTAGCCCATGAGACACATGCCCCATTTAGAGCACATAGGGTGACTACAAGAAACACTTAAGGGAAGCTGATCACAGAGCCACCATTCAGAATTTCATTTACCAGGGCTTCACTGTGTCTGCGCCCAGTGCCCCAGGAGACTTTCAGTTCTCGTGTCTGTCTCAGTATCTGTCTTTAGGGACACAGACACGTCTATTCTCATTCTCTCCTATTTTTCCTGACTTTCGCTTGATATGCCTTCTCCATTCTTTCTCAGGGTCTACAAACTTCCCCAGGTTCTTCTTCCCACAGAAATGTGTCCGTGAGGATTGGCACCTTTTTAGTTTCTCCTCATGTATCCTGGTGCTTCTCACTTTGGACTCTACACCATAGCATTCTCCAGAACCATAAAACATGAGAACAGAGAACCTACTGTTCTCTGTTTGTGGTTCAAATTTTCTTGTGTTGAATCAATGCCATGGTTTTAACCAGTGGTTGCCAGAGGAAGAAGGCAGAGGTGAATGTCTGTGTCTGCAATTTGGAGTTAAATTTTAGTCAGCAATTCTGGTTAAAAGACAAAAGAGAAATCTATAAACACAGAGCAGTGAATTCTTGCAGCAGTGAGAGTGTCTTTATTTATTAAGAACTGATATTGAATTCAGATCATTTGCAGGCATTGAATGGAGCATGGGGAATAGAGTGGTAAGTGAGAAAGACATCATCCTTCTGTAACGGAGCTGGATCACTCAGGAATTGTTTCTCAGGCAAAACTCTTCCTTTGGGGCTAGCATTAACGTTCTAGAATAGTTCTTAAGAAATTTTGAGAGACTCAGACATTTTGTGAATCATTTTACCATAATAATGTCTCAATTACAGAGCATGTTATTGAATTTTCTTTCTCTTGATATCTTTACTTTAATGGGTTGTGCTCAGCGTGCTTAAAGGAAAAGAATATTCCCCTGCAGTTTTGGATGGATGGTTAAGCTAAGATGAGTGCAGTAAGATTCTTGAGAAATAGGATGGGCTTGTAGCTATATTTGCTTTAATAGATAAATTACATGTTGGAAAAAATGAATAAATTATAACTACAACTTTTGCATATTAAATATACCAAATAGTACTGTACCAAATAACAGAAAATTAAATTAACAGTTTTTTTCTAAGATGCATGGGCTTGGAGAAGTTTTAATTTCTAGAAATATATTTGTAAAACAATATAATAACATTAATAACAATAATGACATAATGACATTCATTGAACTTTTAGTGCATGCTAAAGGCTGTTCTTATCACAAAAATTCCATGAAGTGTAGATGTGCATTCACTTAAAAACTAGCAATGAAAGAAAAAATTTTGAGAAAATTATCAATGATTCTACAACTATTACCTTATCACCCAAACCTTCAGTTCAGCAGACTAACTATAAATCCACTAACAGCCTTTTCGTCTCTCACAGAATTGCAAAAGAATGTGTTGGAAATTAGCAAGTGACTTTCAGTTCAACAATGTAACTAAGACTTTAAAAGTCCTTTGCATCATCCCTTCCCAGAGGTGCTCAGGAAACCCTGTCAGAGAGGAAGCAGATAGGTGTAGGAGACAGGTCGGATGGAGGACTTCTGAATGAGCAAAGTTCATATGCACTCACAGAGATTGAAGCAACACGCAAAGGGCCTGCCCGAATTTTTACCAGGTCCTCTGTATGTTATGGTTCCAGTTTAGTGTTTTTAAGGGATTCCTGAGTGTGTTAACTAGTAGGCCTCCAATTCTTGTGCTTGCAGTTGAAATGATTTACTGTAGAAGTTTTTATAGGAATGTCTTTAAAATAGTCTATCATTATGTTAAATTGGTACCAGGTTAGATACTATTTTGTAATAATGGATTTATCCTTCTTATGTTGAATTTTAAGTAGGCCTTGTGTCTACTTGTAGGTATATGCGTGTGAATGTGGGTTCCAATGGAGACTAGACACTTTGGAGATGGAGTTACAGAAGGCTGTGAGCCATGTCACATGGATTTGGGAATTACACTTGCACCCTCTGGAAGAGCAACAAGCTCTTTTAACCTCAGAACCACCTTTCTTCACTTCTTTACCAATGCTTTGTAACTTGCAAGTTCATTACAGGAATGGCTTGAATAAAAATATATGCTTGATTTTCAAAAGACAATAATAAGTTCAACCATTCTATAAACTGAGTGATTATTTTTGGAATCTCTGGGGGTTCTTAAAAATTTCCTACAAAGCCAGTACGTGCAGTAGGATCAGAAACCCATTGCCATTGTTCTTGAGTTCTCAGTAGTCCTCATTGTCCGCTATGTTCAGAGAGTCCGGTTTTTATCCCAGGCTTTTTCAGACCCAGGCCAGCTGGTCTTGGTGAGTTCCCAATAGAATATCCCCATTGTCTCAGTGTGTGGGTGCACCCCTTGCGGTCCTGAGTTCCTTGCTCGTGCTCTCTCTCCTTCTGCTCCTGATTTGGACCTTGAGAATTATGTCCGGTGCTCAAAAAAAAAAATTCCTTATTAAGTAAAATTAGAACAATCATAACACTCTTATTAATCAATACTTTATAGTACTAATAAATACAATACTAGTTAACATTAAGGAAAATCTTAACTGTCCTTTTTTATGGATAAACTTTTATTATTAGAAATTACTAAATAAATTGAGTTATAAAATTATTAGTAACTTAGTTACTCACATCCTAACAGATGTTGGTGGTGAAAACCTTGAAAACCATTTATAATTTCCTTATCTTTCACACTTGTGAGAATTTTAGGTATGAAACCTAGGTTCTACTGATAAGACAACACTTTGGATTTGGAGTGGAGAAATAAAGATTGAAGAGCTGGATGAGAGAGAAGCAACCTTCTAAATATCGTGGCACACGAATATGATTTGTCAGGAAGGACAGGGTGCAGATTTGTGCAGTTGGGCCTGACTGCTGTTGGCACTGAGTGTAGGAGGCAGAGGCCGGCTCAGACCCGCAGCTCTGTGGAGTGAAATGCATTGCTCCTGCTTCAGAGCACTCACTCCTGGCTGTTGGGTGCCAGAAACCACCTGGTTTCATTCAGTGAGTTATTCTTTTGTGGCAGCTGGAGACTGGATTTCACAGTGCTAAATCCCAAATGATGTGATGGAATCTCCTTGTTTATTCACTTTTGGGACGAGTGTCACACATGTATAGGTTATGCTGGATTTTACCTCTCCTCATTTTTTTCAGTATCATTAAATATTTAAAATTAATTCAGAGAGGGAACAATTTAAATATCCCACATGACACTTGTAAAACAAATTTCTGCTTTTGTAAATGATTTCATGAGTAGAATTTGGGAGTTTACAAGGAACCATCAAGGCCACAGCACTTCGAGTTTCTCAACTGGCCATAGCTGGTCTTAATAAACATCTGTAGGCAAGAAAAAAATAACCCCAAAACAAACAAACAAAAAAAAAAACCAGAAAAACCAGGCTTTGATGTTCAAAGGCTTTTCAGAATGAGAAAACAGGAAATAGCAAAATAAATTGAGAACAACTCTTCCTAAGTTCCTAACCTTTTATTTTACAAGTAAAAGAAAATTAAGCCCTATAACTGACATTATTCGGTAGTTAAGAACCATCAGAGCTGAATTCAAGGGCTTCCGGAGCTCTTGGTGTACATGCTGTCTGTTTTAGTATAGTTTATTTTGCAGGTCAGTCTTTGAAACTTCCTTTCTCTGTAGTACTGCTGCTGCATCCTTGATGATAAAATCTGGACAAGTCTGGATCAGCCTTCTGGTGGTTCTTCCTGCTTCTGCTACACATCTTCTAAGTCCTAGTATGAGTGACAGAACCTTACATCTTCCATAATGTATCTATAGACTCTTTGTATCATAAATTCTACTTCAGATGCTTATTAATTTCATTCAACACCTTCATCTCTCATAATTTCACTTCGCCCGTCTATTTATATCAATCTAAATTGCTTCTCTTGAGTGGGAGACCCCTGTTCTCTGTTTTTATTATTTTTGCCTTTTGATAATCTTCATTCCATCATTTGATTATTGAGAAATCAGAGTTCTCCTTGACTTTTGAGTTCTTCATCCATTTGCCTTTCTGTGTTGGTGCAGTCACTCAACAAATACTTGCTAAGATGTCTCAGATCCTGACAGGGTTGTAGATTTCTGATATGAATCCATAAATAAAACACATCAAATTTCTCTTCTGAGGCATTCACCTGGTATTAGGGAATACAAACAACACACCTATTATGTATGTTCATAGTATAGTAAATTACAAGGGGATGAGCTTGGGAAAATCATCCAGCAAGACAGTGGGGGCAGTTTCCTCAGAATTTAAACATTTAAACAAGGATTGAAGAAGAGTAAAGGTGGAGGGAGGTGCTGAAGACATTCATTGAGAGGAGGTTGCAGAATTCTTGTGTGCATGGGGTGAAGAGCAACATGCCTTAGGGAATGCACTAAGATGTGTTATATGGTTCCCCCTTTGCACTCATTTAAGATTTGTAGTCATGGATACAAACTCATGCAAGTCATGTGTTCGCAATGTGTTTCTGTCTCTCTCCAGCTACAGGAAGATGGCAAACTGAATTTAACAAGAATGGGCTAATGCAGCAAAATCCAGTCCAAAATTTTGAGTGTCTTGGATGTAATAATTTTCTGTGGGATTTCTGTTGGGTACTGAAGGAAGGAAGAAAGAATATTTTAGGAATGAGGACAATTAGGTAGGAAAAACAGCTCATTGCCCCTCCTGGTGGGACTTGCCTAAGTAATATTTCTATCCATTCTAACATTTGTTGAACTCTTAATATACTCTGGTATGTATTGTGAAGTGATTTAAATGGATTATCCATTTTAATCTTCACTGAGCTATATGAAATAGATATATTATAATCCTTACTTTGCAAAAGTGGATATTGAAAGAACATTTCATGTGGTTATCATAATGTTGACCCTGTCTATAGTGGATGAATTCTCTTTAGATCAAATATGTTTTATATGTTTGAAATTTATAATCTTTTAGAGCTATGCAGATATCACTACTTACCCTCAGTAGACAGGAGATTTGAATATCCATATTATGAAACTTAATTAAATGGCTAAAGATAACAATGGTAAGAATTTTCATTATCTCCAAACAGGCTGATAGTAGCTTGTGTGTTTAGGGATATGCTTTATATTCTTTGCTCGCTCTTGTTACCCTCACAAACATTAAAGGAGGCATGTGTGCACAAAGAAAATTTAATCCGCCGAAGTAGGATGTTTTAGTTTCTAGTGCCTTAGTTTTTCTTCAAAAGATATTTCATTTCCATTTTTTATTTTTTGGACTTTCAAACACAAGCTGGCTTTTAACTAAAATTTCACTGCACTTATGTGTGCAAATTCAGAAATAAGCATGCACAATCTATTTCCATATAAGTTTCAAATGGTAGAGTATGTACTTATCAGTAAGTGCAGAAAGATGAATACAATTATCAAAGGCAAATATGAATTAAACAGTTTCCCTAGATAAGCCCCTCAAAGAGTCAGTAAAAATGTAGCGATCGACTCATAAAATTGAGTTATAAGTTGACAAAGAGCTGCCGCCACCTCGGCAGTCATGTCTTGATATTCTTTAAAAATCTGTTCAGTTTAAGAAAAACAACTCAGAGGAGGACTGAGAAGATCTCAGCCAGTAAGAAGCTTGTCTTGAAAATGTGAGGCATTTAGTTTGATTCTCAGAAATTTAAGCAAAATAAAAGGGTCCATGTTGGGAGAAGGGGCAGTCATGATAACTGTCCTAGATACTTTTATGTCACCTCGACACAAGCTAGAGTCATCAAGAATGAAGGAACCTCAATTGAGAAAATTTCTCCATGAAGCCAAGCTGGAAGGCATTTTCTTAATTAGTGATTGATGGGGAAGGCCCAGCCCATTTTGGGTGGGGACACTACAGGACTGGTGGCCCTAGTTTCTATAGGAAAGCAGGTTGAACTAGTAATGATGAGAAAGTCAGTAACCAGCACTCCTCCATGGCCTCTATATCAGTTCCTGCCTCCAGGCTCCTGGGCCATTTGGGTTATTGTCCTGGTTTTCTTCAGTGGTGGATTACAATGTGGAAGTTAAGACCAAGAAGCCCTTTCCTTCCAAAGTGGTTTTTTGGTCACGATATTTCATCTCAGCAATAGTAGTCCTAACTAACACAGCAATGAACACTTGCAATCCCAACACTGGGAAATCAGGGACAGGGACTCCTAGACAGACTAGCCTACTTGATGAGTTCCAAGTCAGTTAAAGATCCTGTCTCAGATCTCAGAAACAAGGTGAAAGGCACCTGTGGAGAAACCTGAGGTTGTCCTTCAGCCACCACATCCATGAACACATGAGTGTGTATATGCATATCTCTAAGTGTGTACATTTTCATATGCAAACATGCACACACACACACACACACACACTAAAAAATTTTTCAATACCCCAAGTGCAATGAGAATTGCCTAGAAACTATAATGAGGAAAGGAGTTCTTTCAATGTCCACTCTGGAATTTGAAGACCAGGGGCCTGAGCCCATTTGTCATTGTAGAGGGAAGAGCAAGGACAGCTGGAATTCTTAGATAGTTGCTATCATTCTCTACCCTACTTGAAACATGTAGTTATGCTTGGTCACTGGTTTGGACAACTCCTGTAAATAACCTATGTAATTGGTAGCTTTAAAGGGGCATTTGGAAATAACTAAATACAGAAATCCAGTTAACCTCTATTCATGAGTGTTTAAAATATGACAGTAGAAAAAGAGAAGAGCTTTATTCTGTGATCATGCTTGCCACATTAAATCAGGGCCAAAAAGGCAGAACGCATCATCACAGGCATGTAATCCATTCCCGCAGCTACAAAGCACCATCCGTTATCCTTTATTTCTTCACACTTCTCCTGGTAGAGGCTGTCACTTTTAATTGGTGTAAGTGATGGAGGTTTCCTGAACTCTGCTAGGGAGTTAGTTCTAGGATAATGCTTCTTCTAAATCTCATTTCATCCCATTTGTGCTTAAGAAAGACTGCAACAACTTAAGCTTTATTTACCTGTCTTGTTCCTTCAGCTAATCTCCAGACTCTCGATGGGATGCCATAGCAGGCAATTCCCATTGTAGAGAGAGGAATACCAGAATACGGAATATTATTACCACTGATGAATAATGGACATGCCAGCTTCAGAGATACCCCAATTTTATTTTCCTCTTATATTTTGTCATTTTGTTTTGTCCCAAAGTTACTTTGAAAATCTGTTAAATAACGAAGAGAAACATCATAGGAAAAGTGAGGTGATGAAACAGACATTTTCAGAAGATGAATTGAAAAACAATCATTAGTAATCAAAGAAGTAGATGAAAGTGGCCTATTAGACAGTATAGATGATGGCATGTGCTTGTGTAGAATTTTCATCCGCTTTTCATAAGAAGGGAGAATTCTCCACCAACTTTGAAGAATAATTTGAAAGTATTTAACTAGTATTCATTTCAAGAAACAGTTTTCCTCTAAGATATGTACCAAATATTTTTTTCTTGTTCCATAAAATAACTTACAAGAGGATAATTAGGGAGTTCTGCCTACTCTGCCTATTCTACCACTCTTGACACCTGTCCCACTCAGCTATTTCTTTGTGCATGGAACCTGAATTTTGTTAATTCTTTTCTATTAAAGATCTCAACATTTAGAAACAATTTTATTTTTGCCACATTTTCATGCTAATTCCCCGAGTTATACCTGGAATATCATCAGCTAAGTGTAAATGCCTTTTTATGGAAAAAAGGGAGATACTGATTTATCTACACCCAAATATTGTAGCCTACTTTATGGTAGGAGTCACCCTTGAGCAAAGCGGAGAAAGTATAGGGATCATCACAGAAATATTTAGGGTCATGGTGAGTCTTGGGAACCTTTCTTTCACACTACATTTGGGGTCTTTCTAACACCATGGTTGCCCCAGTCACATTTTGGGTACAGAGGACCCTGATCACAAGCATAACTCACAGTTCCCTCACTGCCTATGACTTATTCATTGCTTCCATCTCATCTTCTTCAGTCCTACCTTAATGTTAGCCTGCTCTTTCTTACCTGTGGAGGCCTACAAATGTGAGCCTATTGGCCCCTTGTTTGATAGAGAGTTTGAGGTTGCTCAAAATTGTTGACAAGTAGAGCTGCATGTCCCAACTCGGGACATGATTACTTGGTTGTTTGACATTAAGATAGCTCATACAAGAAGATACATTCCATCCTGACAGATGATCCTTATATGAAAATGTACTTCTGGGCCAGGCGGTGGTGGCACACGCCTTTAATCCCAGCACTCGGGAGGCAGAGGCAGGCGGATCTCTGTGAGTTCGAGACCAGCCTGGTCTACAGAGCTAGTTCCAGGACAGGCTCCAAAACCACAGAGAAACCCTGTCTCGAAAAACCAAAAAAAAATAAAAAAATAAATAAATGTACTTCTGCTCCTTCTTTCATAATATGTGGTTCCCTGGGGAGTGGCTACCTTCAGGATACTTGGTCAAGTGTGGCTTCACTGTCTAAACATCAGAATGCTAATGATGGGATGTCTCAAAGTGTTAAAGTAAGTAACTGAGTTGTCCTTTGTATCATGCTAATAATAATAATGTTATATTCTCCCCCCTTTCGTATTCGGTATAAAAGTGTACAGAAAAATAAATGTGGGTGATTTTCAGTATTCATTGGAATGCCCTCCCAGTACTATTTTATGGTTTCTGTTTTTATCATTTTCCACTCATCTCTGTATTCTTTACTTATAATTCTAAGTTCCCACACCCCTACCCTGGTAATGAGTATTTTTGCTGAGCTTGGTTGCCAACAGTTACCATGCCCTATTTCTTGTGGTGTAGTAACAATCATTTTTCTCAAATATAATGATAACAAATCTTTAATTTGATTTCAGTATGATCAAACTACATGAGATATTTATACATTTTAATTTTATGACCAGTTCATCAATTCTAGTAAATAATATATATATATATATATAATATTCATAAATACATACTCATGTATATTCCTCATCTATATTGTTAGGTATACAGTTTTTTGGTATTGATTTTTTAATGTACACTTTGTTGATAACTGGTCTACCCTGGTGATGGTGGATATTCATCTGAATTCTTAGTATTTTTTAAACTAATCCTCTTCAATCTGGGTTACAATCCTAATCCAGAGATCCTTTGATATTCTGACTGTGCTTCAAGTACTCAGGTATTTGCTCAATATCATTCTATATCTTTCTATTGGGATATAATTTAGTTTTAAAATAGTTTCTCACTCAAAGTTTCATGTTCTAGAAGCCTGATCCCCAATGTATTTAAAGGTAGTAGAAGGAGAGGAACTCCAGCTCAAAGGCACAGAAAATACCTCAGCATATAATAATCAAAACAAAACATACAGAATAAAGGAAGACTATTAAGAGCTGCAAAGGAAAAACATCAAGTAACATATAAAGGCTGACCTATCACAATTACACCTAACTTCCCAATGAAAACCATGAAAGCCAGAAAGTGCTGGACAAATATGATGCAGGCACTAAGAGACCATAGATGCATGTCCAGAATACTATACTCAGCATAGATTTCAATCACCATCAATGGAGAAAACAAGTTATTCCATGATAAAATCAGATTTAGATAAGACCTATCTACAATCTGGCCCTACAAAAAGTACTAGAAGGAAAACTCCAACCCAAGGAAGCTAACTTCACCCACTAAAACACAGTCAACATATAATCTTACTCCAACAAACCCCAAAGAAGGGAAATACACAAACATTACCACCAAAAAAATAACAGGAATTAGCAATCATTGGTCACTAATATCCCTTAATATTAATATACTCAATTCATCTACAAAAATACACAGGCTAAGAGAATGGACTCGAAGTCAGGATCTGTCCTTCTGGTGAATACAAGAAACACACCTCAACATTAAAAATAGGCATTATCTCAGAGTAAAGGGTTGGGAAATATCTTCCAATCAAATGGACCTAAGATGCAGGTAGTGTATCTATCCTAATATCTAATAAAACAAACTTCAAAGTAAAATCAATAAAAAGAGATGGAAAAGACAGTTTATGTTCATCACAGGAACAACCCATCAAGATGAATTGAACATTAATCCTGAACATCTAGGTTCTAAATACAAGACCACCAAGTTACGTCAAAAAAATTACTGAAGCTTAAATTGTATATCAAACACCACACAGTAATAATAGCAGACTTCAAAACCCCACTCTCTACAAAGGACAGTCAATCTGTTAGAAACTTAAGAGAACTAACAAATGAACTGACTCAAATGGACTTAATATGCATCTACAAAATATTACACCCAAAAGCAAAAGAATATACTTTCTTCTCAGCATCTCATGGAACCTTCTCTAAAATTGACCACATACTCAGTAACAAAGCAAACCTCAACAGATATAAAAAAATTGGAGTAACCCCCTGTATATTATTGGATCACCATGGTTTAAAGATAGAATTTAACAATGTCACTAATTGCAGAAAGCCTACAAACTCATGGAAATTTATGAGTGCTCAAGTGAAACATTCCTGGGTCAAGAAAGAAATAAAGAAATTAAAGACTTCCTAGAATTCAACAAAAATGAAGGTACAATGTACCCAAACCTCTGGTACACTAGGAAAGCAGTGCTTAGAGGTAAGTTCATACCACTAAGTGCCTATGTAAAGAAAATGGAAAAAATCTCACACTAGTTCCTTAACAGAACACTTAAATGGTCTAAAACATAAAGAAGGAGACTCACTGAGGAGGAGTAGAGGACAGGAAATAGTCAAATTGAGGGCTGAAATCAATAAAATGGAAACAAAGAAATCAGTACAAAGAATCGAAGAAACAAAGAGCTGGTTCTTTGAGGAAATCAACAAGACAGACAAACTCTTATCCAAATTACTGAAAAGGCAGAGACAGAACATCAAAATTATCAAAATCAGAAATGAAAAGAGGGACATAACAACAGATACTGAGTAAATCCAGATAATCATTTGATCATACTACAAAAATCTGTACTCAACAAAATTGGAAAATATAAAAGAAATGGACAATTTTCTGGATAGGTACCATATACCAAAATTAAATCAAGATAAGATGAACAATTTAAATAGTCCTATAACCTGCAAGAAGCAATCATTAAACAACTCCAAACCAAAAAAGGCCAAGGGTCAGATGGTTTCAGTGCAGAATTCTACCAGAACTTCAAAGAAGAGCTAATACCTATGTTCCTCAAAGTGTTTCACATAATAGAAACAGAAGAAACAATGCCAAACTCTTTTTATGAGGCTACAGTTATTATGATACTGAAACCACACAAAGATTCAACCAAGAAAGAGAATTACAGACCAGTCTCACTCATGAACATCGATTCAAAAATACTCAATAAAATACTGGCAAACTGAATCCAAGAACACATAAAAAATTCATACACCATGAATAAGTCAGCTTCATCCCAGAGATGCAGGGCTGGTTCAACATACAAATATCTATCAATGTAATCTACCATATACATAAAGTGAAAAAAAAAACCCATATGATCATCTCATTAGCAAGTGATGGAAACAGAGGCAGAAACTTGTAGCGGAGCACTGAGCTGAATTCCCAAAAATCCACTTAAAGAGTGGGAGGAGAGAGAATACAAGCAAAGAGGTCAAGATCATGATGGGGATACCTACTGAAACAGTTTACCTGAGATAAAGGAAGCTCAGCAACTCCAGCCATGCAGGGAAGGAACCAGCATAGGACCAAGCTAGACCTTCTGAATATGGGTGACAGTTGTATGGCTGGGTCAGACTGTGGGGCCACCAGCAGTGCCACCAGGATTTATCCCTACTGCTTATACTGACTTTTTGGTAACCCATTCTCTTTGGACGGATACTTTGATCAGCCTAGATATAGTAGGGAAGTCCTTGGGACCTTCCCCAAAGCAATGTGCCTTTTTCTCTCTGAGGAGTGGATTGGGGAGGGATGGAGAAAATTTGAGGGAATAGGAGGAGGGGATGGAGTAGAAACTGGGACTGGTATGTAAAATGAAAAAAAGTAATTTGTTTGTGTTCTTTTAATAAATAAAGCAAAAACATTATAGTGCCCAATGTGGAGCAACTACATCCATATAAAACCTGAGAGATCTTGGGAAGGAATTCTAGACACACACACACACATACACACAAACAAACAAACAAAAAAAAAAACAGAGTTAAGCTTAGCTTCTTAGTAGCAGTGTTTTTTCAGGTAGGCTCTGTTTGCTAGAGCCAAGCAGAGGGACAATTCCTTTGAGAAGGCTTCCTGACTCTATGTTAGTAGCAAAAACTGCCTGGTTCCTATGTTAGTAGCAAAAACTGCCTGGTTCCTATGTTAGTAACAAAAACTGCCTGGTTTCTTTAATAGTCGGCTTCCTGGTTCATGTTGGTTCTGTTATAGAGCATGTAAATGGAGTCTGTGAGCAGCACACTAAAAATTGCTAAATGTAACCTATACCCACTGTGTCCCTGAAACTGGGAAGTGTGCATGGCTCACAGAGGCAGTGAACATGAACCTGTCATGTTATACTTGGCCAAGCAAACGGACAATGCCATGGAGTTGGTCATAGTCACACCTACATAGCATTAAAAAGTCACTCTACGTTAGAAAACAATTACAGAATTACAGCTATGCAATAAAGACAGATTCAGATGAAAAAGACCACTCAGTAGGGCACAGTATTTTACAAATATATGTGGGCTTAAGAGAGAAAGACAAAGTACACAGTCATAGATTAAAGAAGTAAGGAACACAGCAAATATTAAAGAGTAACAGACTAAAAAAAAATAACCCACTAATAATGAAAGATACACAGAATCTGGATTATGTATAGTATTGTGTTTACTTTGAATTTTTTGATTATTAATGAGCTAACTACAGAGAGACATTTGATTTTATGGCCTACTAAGTTAAACCAACATAACAATATCTTGACTTCAAAATTTTGGTTTAAGGATTTGTTGCTTTGGAAAAGAGGTTCTGCTTTTGTTTCCACAGAAAATGAAAACCTGTGGATTCCTTCCAGACTAAAGAGGTTTGATGGAAGAAGATCCCCCCTACAAAACATCTCCGTGAATCTGAAAAAATATGTTACCCAACAAACAGCAGGAAACAATTTGGAGAAAACTATACACAAATTCCCAAACTGATTGTTTGTAAATATTTATTTTCATTTAAAGGTGGATATGATATAGAGCTGAATAATTAAAAATTATAAATTAATAGTCATCTATAATACTCAAACTTGTGGTATTGTTAGTTAGGTTTTCTAGATATACAGAAAAATATTTCAGATGGATAGGTATTCTTTAAACCTTTCTAAGACCTACAGAATATGGCATTTAAAATATTTTAAGAACTTAGACTTTTCTCAACAGCAAGACATGTCTGCTTTTGGCAGCACCAATTTCTTCAGAGAGGTTGATGGGTGTCTTTATGGAATTTGTCTTCAATATGATAAGGCTAACCATTTGGGCAAGAAACTGCTCTTGACTGGACTGTTATATTACATATGTTATATTATATGTTATAGCTTTCATTAGTTTTAATAAAAGATAAATTAGATACAAAATGTTAGACTAACGAAGATAAGATAGATGGTAGAATTTTTTTTTATTTTTGCCTAATGCAAATAGAATAAATATTGCAACTGTAATTCTTGCTTGATAGCTCTTTTATTATATGCAATTTTCTTTTGAAGTTCAAACCTACCTTTATAAAGAGAAAGAAAAGGGGTGATAATATGGGATGTCCTTCTGTATATGTGCTACTTTTATTGGTTGATGAATATAGCTGTTCTTGCCAACAATATCTTAGCAGAGTAAATCTAGGCTGAGAATCTGAACAGAGATATACATATAGAGAGAGTGTAGGTGAAGTCAAAGATATGCCATGTAGCTGCCAGAGAAGGCAGATGCCATCATCCAAGAATCAACAAGTAACCAACCACAAACCTTGTGGTAAAATGTAAAATAATAGAAATGGGTTAATTTAAGATGCAAGGGTTAGATAATAAAAAGCCTGAGCTAATAGGCCAAAATACTGTTGTAATTAATATAGTTTCTGTGTGATTATTTGGGTCTGGGTGATTAGGAAATGAAAGAGCAGTCTCCTTTTACATTGAGGTCCTCAACAATACTTAGTGATAGTATCTTGCTGTCACTATAATCATATATATGTATTTGTGCCAAGTTCTATCTCTCTCAATATACATACATATGTATATATGCATGCATACATATATCCACACATATATACAAACATACGTATATACATACATACATTGTGTGTCTTATTTCCATGCCTAAAACTGAAAATCTGGAAAGCTCCAGGATATCCTCACTCTACTCCTGACCTTCCATAACAGGAACTACTTTTCTCTGCCATGGCTTCTCTGCAACAACTAACGACATCTCTAAGATCATTCTGGTTGCTACTGTTTGCTGTATTTCAATATTGGTGGCTTAGCTCATCCACTATTTGGCCTTCTTCAGTTGAGTGAAGACAACTCCTCCAAGACAACTTTCGGACTTAATTTTCTACAAATTAATTTACATTTTTACATGCAACCCCCTGACTGTGAAAACAGTTGCTTCACAGTGTTCTCTCTGTTTTGCTGGTCTGGTTTATAGGGCTTTGGTTTTAACTCTGAAAAGAAATGTGTAATTGCCTTTCCTTTCTTACTACACACTAATGGAAGATCATAGGTGACTCCAGTCTGTTGATTACTATACTGCCTTGCTTCTGTGGATTTGGAGTTATCTGCTAGGTCACAGGCTACCTCCATGCCATGCACACCTTTGCTCTTGGGGTTATGGAGTCTATTGAGATAGTGGGCATAGTTAACATGATTTTACCATATATAGTTCACTCTTGTACTTCAGCCATGAAGGGATCAATGAAAGAAAGGCAATCTGTACTATTACACCCATTTTGTCATGGATCACACTTTGCTTTTCCTGGAATTAATACAAGATTTTGACAGGTAATTCAGTAATGCCACATTGCTATAGCCAGTCTGTTCATAATGATAATGCCTTATTACCTGTTTTATGTAACACTATGTAGAATCTATCTACGTAGGAATGATCTCCTCTGGTCTGAAACATGATAGTCAGGTTTGCTGCTTGCAATTCTAGAGAATATGGCTTCCTATAAAGACAAATGTGTAACATGTTGACACTTTATGTAGCCTGCAAGTATGTAACAAAACAGACTGCCCAATATTCGTCCATCTCTACTCACACCAATCCTCTGTTGGTTCCTGCCTAGAGGAGAGTTTTGTTTCCTATGAGTTATAAGTGGAGCCTAGTACAAGGCTTTTGAGATGTAGAGGAGTTACTTTTCCAAGAGAAGAGACATGTCCTGTTTCTGAAAAGTGAAAATAATGTTCTGGAGGAAGCCCAGAAGAGAATTCCGAACAAAGCACGTAGGGAAATAGAACGACGTTGCTTCTACACTGACAGTTGCTTGCTGCTACTTGCTGCTCAGAGACTTTAGAAGCATCGGACCTTGTAGCACTTCTTCACCTTAACTGTTGGGTTGTCCCTAAGACTAGTGTGACTAGAAGGGATGTTTCCTAACTGTCCCTTGATATACAGAGAGTCCAGCTTAACTGCATTGCATTTGTAACAAAACAACTAAATGCATGGCCTTGATATTATCTGGACAAGTTGAGAGATGGTGGCATATTCCTTTAATCCACAGCACTTGGGAGGCAGAGACAGGCAGATTTCTGTGAGTTTGAGGCCAGCCTGGTCTACTGAGAGAGTTCCAGCATAGGCTCCAAAGCTACACAGAGAAACCCTGTCTTGAAAACCAACCAAACAAAAATTAGCATCTGGACAAGTGACAAATTTAATTATTCATTATAATACTTTCTACATGACATTGCTTACTCCTTTGTGAAACACTGGACATTTTATCTCCAGGAATGATGGCTTTTGCTATGGACTAGGCTTCTTAAGAATGGGGCTAAACAAGAAGACATGAGCAGGTCTTTCTGCAAGCGGTTTTAATCTGTTAGAAGTAACATAAGTCACAAGCCATACTGCACTTGAAATCATGCGCACTTAGGCTACTGCTGCTGGGAAGAATTGTGCCTGCTGAGGAGAGGAAAAGGCATGGCAGGTTCTTAACCCAGAGATACTGCTGTGAAATAATGTACTCCAGTAACAGGCATTCAGAGTGTTCTGAACATCAGAATCGCAGACCTCTGGACTTCAGGTACTCCTAGTTTAATGTGTGGAGCAGAAGGGTAAGCCTAATACTTCATAATGGAGGGATCCATCATTGTCCTCAAATCAAAAATTATGCTAGACATAATCTTAATCTGAATTTACACTATTTTAGTATTCTTGAATTATGTTATCTTGTATGTCTCTTCTTTATTTCCCGGCCCCTCTTGTCACTAGAATTGCATGATCAGGAAACCTTGATAACAGTTTTACTTCTTCAATAAATTAAACCCAACAATGTTAAAGTCTATAGAGTTTGTCCGTGGAGAAAATGTGGGCATTGAGAGATGGGAGAATATGTTTCAAAAGGCATTACGGACAAGATGTGATTGAAGTTTTTCAATTCCTTCTTCCTTGGCTCTCATTCTCCTCATTCTATTCTGTGAGAGAGATACAGATTCCACACACTATGGGGGTGACCAGGTCCCAGACCTTCTTGGTTCTTCACACATTTCGTGTAAAGGATTCAAAATAAACACTGTGTACATAGATTCAAAACTTGGTAACCTTTTACACTGTTTTTCTCTTTATCCTTGAGAAGTTGCTTTATGGGAGTTTGTTTGAGATTCAGCATTCTCTGAACTTGTTGGTAAATCTGAATGTAGTTAGTGTAATTGACAGTTTCTAGAATGTTAACTATTCAATGAAAAGGGCCGTAGGCGATACGTATGTGGAGATAATTTATTTCAATAAATCCTCAAAAGCCTGACCTTGGAAAGCTTTTAGCAAATTTCTGTGATTTAAAAAAAAACAGTGTCTTAGTTTGTTGATGGCACAGCTGCTTGTGTTGATTTTAAAGGAGCACTAATGATAATAATAAAAGCAAGTTTTGAAAAGGAGCTAGCCCTATTTATTGCTTTGAAATTTTTATAATAAAATGTTTGTAGACTCTACGGTGCTTGCAGTATTTTATTAATAATTTCAGTGCTTAGTGTTTATAACTGTGACAGAAGTTTTCACAAGAAACATTTTTTTTTTTTTTTTGCAAAGCAACTAATCAACATCTCCTCAATTTCAATTTGTCTTCATGGAACATAGAACACTTGTGAGTCCAAATATTATTTCAAGGTATGCAGTTCTTTTCTGTCCTTAGAGTATTAAATTGTTAGATTTAGTGTAGCTAGTCATTTTCTTTTGTGTTGAAGTTGATGCTGTGTATTTCTACCAAGATACAGTCATTGCTATGCTTTTTTGTTCCTGTTTTGTAAGACTAACTTGGCATTTTCAGGCAGTTTCCTTGTCCTTGGGTGTTGAATATTCTGTATTTAGTTTTCATTTGCAGTGCATTAGATTTAAACCCTGCCATGAATAATCTGGCATTTATCATTGACTCCCGCTTGCAAAGTTTATCTATTCTGTTTTCAGGTCAGCTAATTAAACAGCTATTGACCAGGTTTCACTTTTTGCTTCCTAGATTTAATCCATGTTCATAAAGGTGTATGCCAATACTGTTCAAAAGAGATAAAAGCTTCTTTCGTACCGAGACTTCCACTTTTCAAGAGCCCTGTCGGTGACTCATATATATGACACCCTTTCACCTTTGAAAGTAAAAATAACTCAAAAGCCATCTTAATCTCTCTCTGTCAGCATAAACCCACACCAAGAACTACACTTGCTCTGCGAAGCTCTTATTCTTCTCAATTTCTACGGCTTTCCGTGGGAGGAGGGACAGCTACACTCTTGGGCATATTCTGGCAAGTCTCCTGCTTTCGAGGTTTGCCCTTTCAACCCCTTCATGCATTGGAAAGGCATGACAAAGGAAAGCCATTCAACACTTTTGCTACCTAACCTTAAGACTTCCCTTTTCAAAGGCTCCCAGTTCTTATCAGATCTGAAAGACTGAGTATCTCACCAAACAGCCCCCACACTTGCCAATTAAATCTGAACTCCCTTCTGTAATGGTTGTGGACTCCTTTCAGAGAGGGATCTCTTTAGTCTCAGATCTGTTAAACTGTACTCTATATGTTGCCATTTATGCCGCAAGAGGTTTGTGACCTCTGCATGAATTTTGTGAGATGAATTTTCACAGCATCTATGACTTTGACTTTGAATTTGTCAGGCTTTTTTTTTTTTTCCTGTACAAGAAAGAGGGCAGAAAAGCTCTCCTCTTTTCTGAAATGCAACTTGAAATACAACGCGAGGCTGACAACAGAACTTAATGGAAAAATATAAAAAAGCTCTTGCTATAGTTTGGTCTCATTTAACAATATGGTCTTAGCATAAGGAAAATAAGATACAAAATGAGCTCTTGATGACTAAAATTCACAGGACGTGTTCTGGATGGCTAGATCACAGACCGTGCTATGAATTTGTGTTTAGCATATTGCATACAGGCACTCATTTTCTGTAGGATGTGGTGGCAATAAGGATTCTCGTTTTGAAATCCTTTAACAATATAAAAAGTGGACTGGAATAGCACTTTGGTACTTCTTGGGCAAGATAACTAATATTAAAGCAAACTTCTCAGAGTGGGAGTAAATTGTACACTGGAGGAAAGATTAGATGAGTTTTTCTGAAATTCGATTATTGATAGGCTTTAATAAATTTCCAGGGTGGGCAAACATGCAAGACCCAGTTGCCTAGTCTTTGTTTATTATATATTTGATTCAGGATTAAGCCGGACTCTGGTTAATGGGCATTAGGACAGCAAAGCAGAAGCAGCCTGGGCTAAAATCAATTTCTGTGTTTTCTGTCCCTTCTTCATGAGTTCTTAAGGGAGGAAATAGTGCAGGAAGAAAAGAAAAGCTGTCAGAAGAGGAAGTGCTATGACCACAGGGCGTGTGGGAAAGAGGGTGACAGCTGTGGAAGAGCCCACAGCTGTCATTTGTTCCCGAGGAGACAGCAGGAAGCAGCCACAGCCACAACCGTTGAAAGCTGAGCCCTCCTGCTAAAAAAACAGAACATGGAAATTTGCCTCCTCACTCCCCAATTTTTTTTAACTCCGTGCCCCCCTCTTGCAAACTCTTTCCAGTTCTTTCAAGAACTCATCATCCATCTGATTTTAAATAGGAAGCAAACAATTAATACATTGGCAGACAATGCAGAGATGTGCTCTGCTTCTATAAAGATGGAGGAGATGTAAATACTGTCTTCTTTCTGTTAGATATCATATTCCTGAGTGACAACTGCACTCTGGGAATCAGAAACTGTCTAGGGAAGTGGTTCTCAACCTTCCTGATGATGTGAATCTTTAATACATGGTTCCTCATAGTGTGCTGACCCACCAATCATAAAATTACTTTTGTTGCTACTTCACAGCTATAATTTTGCTAGTGTGAAGAATTGTAGTGTGAATATCTGTGTTTTCTGATGGTCTTAGGAAACCTCTGTGAAAGGGTCATTTGACCCCCATCTCCTGAAGGGTCACAACCCACAGGTTGAGAATCACTGATCTGGAAACCTCAGTACCTTGGGCTGATTGGTTCCCTGGGTCTTTTTGTTTTTTGTTTTTTTCATCCTGCATTTCCTAGACTTGGAGATGTGAAACCAGAAATGGCTACAACATAACCTACCCCCTCTAGCCATAACTGGGAGAAGGATGTCCTTGTAGGGGAAAAAAATAACAGCAATTGCAGGACTTAGGTCAAGCAGCTCAGAAACAAAACAAAACAAGCAATGATCTTATAATTTCTACTAAAGCCATGGCAGTTAGGAACCCAAGTGTCTCTTCCCTGCTCTGTGATGAAGCATCTAGTTCAGCATTGAGAGATAAGACTCAACAGAGAATAGGGGTTTTCTTCCCTTCTGGAGAGGAGAAGCAGAGTGCATAGACACCATTGGTGGTGGTGGTAGGGGCTGAGCCTCCCCACCTCAGCCAACAATGAGGAGTCCTTTACCCTTCTCCCCTGAGGCTGTGTTGTATGAAAAGAAAGTCAGGTCTTTATCACTACTTACTAGTGAGAAGGGACTTCCTCCTTTCTTCTGCTGTCATTGGAGACAATGTGGGGAAGATAGTGAGGTATCCATAACCTGCTAGCCAGAGAATTGTCATTAAAAAACAACATTATTATTATTCTTCAAAATATCCATTTTAATTTAAAAAAATCACTCATCATTCCAAGAATTAGAAATATCTGAAAATGGGCAAACATCATTATTCATTTGTCACTAAGACACTGATGTTAGTGTCATCTGACAAAGGTTTAGAACAATTATCATCAAAAAAGGTTCAAAGGCAACTCTGCAAGAACCAAATTAAAAGGTATAGATTCCCAGAAAATAAATTAGGTGTCTTCTTCAAAGGTATATTTTAAACCTAAAGTGAATACATTTAAAAGAAGTTAAAATAAACTTAATAGGTGGAATGCAATGCAGAATGAAATGGTCGGGAGAATTTATGGAACTAGAAGACAGAATAAGAGAAAAAAGCAATCTGATCAGTAAAGACTGAAGAAAAGAAAGAAAGTTTAGAAGTATAGTAAAATTAATGACACCCTGCACAATTCATCTTGGATAAGGAGCTTTACTTCTGATTACTTTTGCTTTTAAAAAACAAAGCAGTTATTGGGTGATCATCCAGGAATTTTATAGTGGACTGTATTGCACTAAGGAAACATTGATATGGTCTAAACTACCCATAGATGATCTTTTTAAAACCAAAATGATGTTGCTATTGCTACTTAAAGCAATAAGGAAAGTAGAAACCACTTTTTAAAAAAAATAACATTAAGAGTAACAACTTTCTGCAAAATTCAAGAGCTAGAAAATATTATTTTAAGTGAGGTAACCCAGACACAGAAAGATGATTATCACATGTACTCACTCATTAGTGATTTTTAAACATAAAGCATAGAAAATCAGCCTACAAACCACATCCTAGAGAACTTAGACAACAATGAGGATACTAAGAGAGACTTACATAGATCTAATCGAAATGGGAAGTAGAAAAAGACAAGATCTCCTGAGTAAATTAGGAGCATGGAGACCTTGGGTGATGATTGAAGAGGAAGGGGGAGGCAGGGAGGAAAGCAGAGAAAAATGTAGACCTCAATAAAAATAAAAAAAGAGTAATAATTTCTTGGTTGAGAACCCTTCCAATTCACCTATTTGAGAGTAAAGTGTCTCCAAACCTATATAAGGTTTTCATTATATAAGATTTTCCTTATTAATTCTCCTACTAGAGGATAGTAGATTTTATCTTTATAATAATTAGCTACTCTGAGTAAAGTCAAAATATCTAGAGCTTAAAATCTTACATTCACATAGAAAGAAAACCTACTAGTTTTTGGTCAGTCTTTGGGGGATACGACACTCAACATGACTGCTTCTATCTCCATCCATTTATCTTACAATTTCAGTTTTAACAGCTTAATAATATTTTGCCGTATAAATATACATTTTTATTAGCCATCAATTTCTGGATGTCTAGGCTGTTTCTAATTTCTGGCTATTGCCAATAGAACCACAACGTATATGATGAACAGATATCTCTGTAGTAGATTATAGAGTCTTTTAGGTATGTGCTCAAGAGTGCCCCAGCTAGACCATGTGGTGGATGATCTTTACTTTCTTGAGAACGATATTCTAAGAATAATCTAAAAATCTTTATTATTGATATTTTAAAATGTTACACCTTCTTTTTTATATACATGTCAAAGACTGAAATTTTTGTTGAATTAAAAAAGAAATTATTAGGTGTATTTCATTAATTGTATTGCTTTGTATTCCCTTTTGATTTTGGGATACATTTTCAAAAATATTCAGTGTTACTTTAATTCTTACTTACAGAGTGTTAAACTAATTGTGTCCATTTTGGGGTCATGTTTATCAAAAGACATAATTATATTTTTAGCTGAATTTCTTTAGTTGCTTTTGGTATGTGTAAAATGAGCTCCAGATTTAAATTCTGATGTCTGATGAGCCACCGACTATATTCATTCTCTAAATAATTCCCTCTATATCCCTAATTTATATGCAAAATCATATTATATTTATATTTTATCATGTATGAACACATAGAATACATATATATTGTCTAGTAGCTCATAGGATATTAGAATATTTTAATTTTTATATACTGATGATAATATGCTTGACGTAAGCAGCAGCATTTCCATGGCAGGAAATCTCTGAAGAGGCATTGTGAATAGTATTATTTCCTCATTTAGCTTAATGTGTTTCCATGAAGCACAGCACTGGGGGAAAATGGTGATCAAACACAAATAAACTATTAAAGTTGCCAATGATTTAATTTAACACAGTTTTCTTGGCATTTGCAAATACAGATTATATTATTTATAATTAATGTCCTTAGTCATGTGTCGGTCGCTTTCTGAATCTGTCGGTATCATTCTGCTTTGTTGAGAAGTCCTGTCACATTTGACAAGACCAGTCTGGCATACAAGTGTGACAGGTGCAGACAGTGCACTGGTTTCTAAGTAACAGAAAGATGCATGCAGAGACCTGATATCTGTTGCCTGTCCATGCTTTCCTCATTTAGGAAGAAGTTCCATGGCTGGAGAGTGGCTTTTACCTTGAGAGCAAATGTGTCTTTCCAATTCATTTTCTTGTAAAAAACAAAATAAAGAAAATGACCTATTTTATATACATGTCTATTTTTTCTTAAGAGGGGGAATGGTAAGTTTATCATTGGTTTGATTTTGACTCCACATTTGCTTTAAATTTTTTTTTTTTGGATCATGTCTAAGTGTTCTTTTTTTATTAGATGCTGTCTGTTTATTGTGGTTCTCCATTTAATTATAAATCACAAACTTCATTTTAAAAAAGTTTAAAATGCAAACACAGGCAGCCTCTCATTCACCATAACTGCATGCTTCCCTCTGCCTGCATAGAGCTCCAAACTACCCCTGAAACAGACAGAATGCTATCTGCTTAGCATCCTTGCTGTAACGATCAGGAAGTGTGCTCACTAGCAGCACTGGCTAGTTTTTGTCAACTTGACACAAATTAGATTCACCTGAGAGTACAGACACTCAGCTAGGCATTGCTTCAGCCAGCCTGGTTGGTGGACACTTCTCTAGAGCATAGGGCATATTCTTCATTGATAAATATTGTAGGAGTGCCCAGTCCACTGGGGGAGGTGGCCCTGGGTTATTTATATGTGTGTGTGTGTCACACTAGGGTGCTTGGTCCTAGGCTACGTATGAAAGCAAACTGAAGAAACCAGGGAAGACAAGCCAGGATTCAGCATTCCTTCTAGCACACTGAGTCTCTGCTTCTGGGACCCGACTTTCCTTTCCTAGATGATGGACAGGCCCTTGGAAGTGTAAAATAAAGAAAATGCTTCCTCCCCAAGGATTTTATCACAGTGACAGCGATGCTTAACGGGGCTGTCTTTTCTCCTGACTCCTTTCTGTTTGTCCCCGTGACTGCTGTTCTTTTCATTCTGCAGTCGAAGAGCCGTGTGTCAGCAGTAAGTTCTATCTGTGTGTTGTTCTTAAATGGTATAAGGAGGTAGGAGATTTTCATATTCCCAGCTTGCTTCAGGATGAGGTATCTTCATGTCATCAACTACTCAGCCGTGAATCCAGATCAAGTTGAAAATTTGTCTAGCACATTCAGAAGTAGCTGTGCTAACTGCATTCTGTTCAAATCTGCTTGAGGAGAATGGATCCACAGGCTGGAGAGATCCCAGTTCTCCAACTGTTTCAATATCTATTAGTCCACAGCGGGAAAGAAAATAAGAGTAATTCAGGTAATTAAACCAAAATTTGGTACCAAACGAGTTCAAGCAAATTTCAATTTCAGAGAATAGGCCCTGGGATCCCACAGGCCATGGATTTCCAGTTGTCTCTAACTTGACTTGGAGTTTCACAATTCGATAAATAGCTAATCACAAGGAAAACAAAAGACTGTATTAGTAAGGGACATTGTTTTTTGCATTACATATGGTATTATTTAAGAAGATAATGCCACATTTTCCCTAGGTTTCTCCTTCCTAGTTTAACACTATCTCTCACACAAGAAAAATGCCACAGACACAGGGAAACTGGGATGGTTAGTAGTTCTTTAATGAGATAATTCACTTCAATTAAAATCCCTGTCTTTTAATTGTGATAGATGTAAACAATTTTACAATAAAATATTACATATATAAAGATTTAAGCATAAAATCTTTCAAAGAATATTTTTACTATTAAAAACTATTTTATGAGTGTTTTCCTTACATATACTCATAGCCATCACTTGCATATCTGGTACTTAAAGAGGCCAGAAGAAGGTGTTATATTTTCTGCAACTAGATTTAAATGTCAGCCGTCTTGTGGGTGCTGGGTATTGCAAATGGGTCCACTGTAAGAACAGCCAGTACTCCCAAAGATGTCATTGCTTTACCCATCAAATAATCAATTTTATTTATTATGTATACAGTGTTCTGTCTTCATGTTTGCTTGTGTTTCAGAATGGGGTATTGGATCTCATCACAGATGGTTGTGAGCCACCATGTGATTCCTAGGAATTGAACTCAGAGTCTCTGAAATTGCAATCAATGCTCTTAACTTCTGAGCCATTTCTCCACTGCCTCAAGTAATCATTTTTAAGGAGCAATATTTAAATTAAAACTTTGAGGTATTAAAAGCTAAATTTGTCCTAAACATATTTTTAAAAATTATTTCTTTTAGCTTTTGAGAATGTAATATACTTACAACATTTCCCTCTTCCCTTTTCTCTCTCGACTCCCTCCCACGCACTGCTCCTTGCTCCTGGCCTCTTATTACATTGTTTTGTGATATGCACATACATGCACACACAGACTCATGCACACACACATACATTTACACAAGCACACCCACTCACATTCACACACACACACACAGCATATTCTCTCTCACACACAAACATATAAAATTTTCATTTTATAAAATGTTACTTATTGTTCAGGTGAAAGCTTCCTCCTAGACCCTGGTATCCATATATCCACAGAGTCTGAAATGTTTGGGTGGAAGCTTCACCCAAGCCTTTTCCCCCATCTCTCTCCAAACCCTGCTGCATCTCAGAAACCATGCCAAATGGTGACTCCTCCCCCAGAGATGCTCAAGATTACTCCTACAGGGTATTAAAACTGCCCCCCCCCCGAAAACAGACACTTGGTTTTCTGGTCTACCTTTCCTGTCTCCTTTTTGTGGGGCTGGAGATTCATCCAGGAACTTTGTATCCATTAATCCCGGGCTTTTTCCAATTTGGTTTGATTTGGTCTGATTTGTATTGTTTCGTCGGTGGAGAGTCTTTATTGAGGTGTAAAAACATTTTATCTGTAGGTTCCACTCTGGAATTGTTTTTGTCCCCCACAAGCCTATGGTGGGAAAACATCCTTCTCCCCCACACCTGCTCTCTGCCAGGTTACGATTGGCTTCCGACTGGGCAAGTTGGCCTTTCTAAGTCATTACCTTAGAGGCCCAGGGCTCCTGTGATTTTCTAGAAGTTTTGCCAACTCGGCCGTGGAGAGGTTTATTGGGGTGCAGAGCCTTAAATGTGTATATTTTCAGAACTGACCATTTGTATTAGAAAAGAGTTGCTTTGTTCTTCTCTAGGGCAGACCATTTCGGTCTTGCAACATTCCTCAGTTGCTTGTAGCTCTGGGTGTAGTGCTGAGGCCTGCTGCACTCCCCTAAGTCCACCCCACCTCCTGTCCATGTTAGCATGTTTACTGCTGTCCTCATTCAACTCGTGTTTAGGCAGTCATGTTGATGAGACTTTATTTTTTATTTACATAACTTTTAAAACAATCTTTTCTTGTTTTACATACCAATCCCAGTTCCCTCTCCCTCCTCTCCTGCTGCTTCCCCCAACTTTCTTTCTACCTCACCATGCACATCTGAAGCAGCAAAACAATCCCACACCAGTTAAGAATTATGGATAATAAAAAGAGTTATTTGTTGGAGGGGAAAAGACTTACAGATCACCATCCCAAACAACAGTCATCTCATTCCAAACAGGAAACAGAGAGTCTAGCAGCCGGAACAGGAAGCAAGAGATAGAGAGTGCACGGTTCCAGATGCTTTTTAAAGTCTAAGAGACCACGCCCCTGTGGGCTAATATCTTAAAGGCTATTGGCTGAAAGAGCAGAATGTGTTCCTAGCACACATCCATTCCTCAGAGAGGGTGAGGCCTCCCATGGTGTCAACAAAGTCTGTCACATCTCTTGTGGCAGGACAAAGGTCCCCCTCCCTGTAACTAGGCTGAGTAAGGTAGCCCTCCATATCCCTCCATAGCCTTCAAAAAGTCAGTTCATGAACTAGGGATAAATACTGATCCCACCACCAGTGGTCCCACAAACTGCCCAAGCCCCACCACTGTCACCCACATTCAGAGGGCCTAGTCCAGTCCTATGCAGGTTTTCTACCTGTCAGTACAGAGTCAGTGAGCTCCCACTATTGATGAGACTTTATAGTTGTACCTTCTGATATTCCTAGGAGACTTTTGAAAAATATTTTATGTGGTAATATAATAAACACTAGTGAGGCTTGATTGTGTATCCAGCTTGATCCCGTTAGTCCCCTGCTAGATTCTTCTCACTATTATCGCATTGGTCTCTTTTCTCCTTGATCTTCCGTATCATTTGCATCTCCTGTTTCCTCGTCTAGGATGTTCTTATCACTTTCTCTTAATTCATGGGTAACTGTCCCTCTTGTCTCAGTTTGACCATTATTTACATGGTCCCCAAGGCCAAGTAAGGATTTTGATTCTTTTCCTGAAACTCTATCCCATTATTTATTAGTGTTCACCTCGGCCAAGTTTTGTGTATTCATCAGCATGACTATTTTGTTTGTGTCTTTTTCACTGGTCTATAAACCCCACAAACTCAAGGTCATGTCTGTTTTTCTTCACTTCTGAATACCCACAGCTGACTCTAAAGCTTGGCTCTTATCACTTGAATAAACACCTTTGTTAAAGGTCTGTATTATATGCTGGCATTGAAGTCATAACAGATTAATGACTGATGAATAGTGAGGGACATTTCATCGTAGCATCTAATTTTAGATAAGATTATCCTTATTAGACAGAAAATTTGCTTTCAAACCTCATGGTTTTTCTTTTTTACAACCCAAATTGACACTATTTCACTGACATTTATGAGTCATAAATGAAGTGATTCTTTTCCCTTTACTTAACAAAATTTCCATAAGTAGGAAGGCAAAAATGGAAACAGTTTTAGTACACTGGATACTACTCAGAAAGCAAGTAGTGGGTCAGTAGTATGAGTGCTTGTATGTACCGTAATGGCTTTCTCATTGGAGAGTGGTTAGTGATGAAGGAAAGCTTTATTTTTAATTAAATTTTCTTACTCATTTTATATACCAGCCACAGCTTCCCCTCTCTCCTCCCCACTCACCCCATTCACTTCTCCTTTTTTTCTGTTCATAAAGGGAAGGCCTCCCAAGGGTGTTAACAATGCATGGTATATCAAGTATAGTAGAACTGAGCTCCTCCCCTTGTATTAAGGCTAGGCAAAGCAACCCAGTATGAGGAATAGGTTCCCAAAAGAATTCGGGACACTCACTGTACGTGGTGCTAAGGTCATCTCCCAGGCTGGTTCTCAGTTATCTCAGTTCCTCCCTGAGTCAGAAGGAACAGCTTCAATGTCAAAAGGAAACAGGAGATGCTTGGCCTTTTATGTGTACAGAACTGAAGAATCCGACTAGGTTCAAAGTCTGCTTTTATTTTGTTTAGACTAGGAACTTTAGCAAATAATAATTTGATTTTCTTTCTTTAACAAATGTGAGGCCCTAGGGCAGGGTATTAATAAAATCAGAAAGAGAGATTGGGGAGCTGCCTGAACTGCTTGTTCAACTTTTCCTTGAATGTTAACTGTCTAAAACATTAGAGTTTGCTAATAGATAAATCAAGTGGCTTCAAAAGGCTAAGGAAATATGTGTTACTAATTTGTTGATGGTTGCTAATCTTACTGCAGAAAAAGTAACAGTATATTACATAAAATCTGAAAATTTTATTAACACTACACTTTAAATACTAACTCAGTTTCGAAATAAAAATTGATCAAATAATGCAGAACTTGGTGTAACCACTTAAATTCTACATGGTGTAATTCCACTCAGTATACACATAAACGACTAAAATAGGAAGATACTTAAGTGACAGCCCCAGCCCTGAAAATAAATGGAATTTGATGATGTTTTTAATGACCGCCCCAGATGGAAATTAATAGCTTCCCAAGGAATACCATTTCAGAGTAAAATTACACTGTAAATCAAGAGTTATTTGGTGCTTATCTAAATTCCCTCCAGGGGCCATTTAAACTCTTATAATTTTATGGGTCTCTTATGGAGCTAGAACACAACTGCCCAATGTTCTCTTTATTGGTAGTTCTCTGTAGATTTGAAAGGTGTTTTTGCAGCTTTTGGTTTTAAGTTATGTGGAGCAGGTAGAGCAAAGTGCCTGTCCTTGGTCACAAAAGAGCTTCCAT
>NW_004949126.1:3784847-3797354 GCF_000317375.1 Microtus ochrogaster | reverse complement strand
GGAGGGGAGGGGAGGGGAAGGGAAAGGAGGAGAGGAGAGAACAGAAGACCTAAATAACCTACCTGGCTTTTGAAATTTTGGGTAGAAGAATTACCTATTTCACTCCCTATAGCTTTATGCTTCTATGTTACTAGTAAAAGTGATTTTTGTGAAATTAAGTTTTCCTCCTTAGCAGCATGACGTTCAAATTCTCCTGGTCTTATCACTTAAAATTTGCAACTATTTATTAGGTTTTGCAAGGACCCAAAGAGGGCAGTTTATTGCAGAACAACTGTTTCTAGCCATCTCTTAATAAAATACTTGGAAAGAGCGTCTCTAATTCAACATTATCCACCAATGCTAAATAAGGACTGCCCTTCCCTACAACATGATTCTCTAGTTTGACTTAAGCGAGTCATATCCAACATAAAATTTCGCCTTTGCTAACAAAATGTTAGCTCGAATCATAGCTGTGGTTCAATCGCCTATTTGTTTATTAATGTCTTGCAGCATCTTTTGATCTCATTCCTATTTACTGTGAGTTTTCTCACATCTCCCATGTGGGCCTCCAGCTCACAAAAAGTGACACGTAGACTTATTATTAATTATGAAAGCTAGGCCTATAGCTTAGGCTTATTCCACTAGCTCTTATAATTTAAGTTAACCCATTTATGTTAATCTACATTTTACCTCATTTGTTTTACCTCTCTTCCATCCTGTACCTCCTGTTTCCTCTCCTTGTCCTCTGACGTCCCTGCCAAGCCTAGATTAATCTCCTCTCTTTCTCTTCTTGGAAGTCCTGCTTAACTTCTTCCTGCCTACTTATTGGCCATCTAGCTCTTTATTAATCCAATCAGGACAGGCAGTGATGGCATATGACTTTAATCCCAGCACTCTGGAGACGGAGGCAGATGAATCTCTGTTAGTTTGTGGCCAGCATGGTCTACACAGCGAGTTCTAGGGCAGCTGGGACTGTTACACAGAGAGACCCTACCTCGAAAAACCAATAAATAAATAAACAAACAAACAAACAAATAAATAAAAATAAATAAAGACATAAATACAACATACAGATAAAACAAAACAAACAAACAACAACAACAAAACTATCAGAAGGCTCCCCCTCAAAGATACATCATCTCAGTGTACAAAAAAGTATTCTACAACACTCCCAGGTCAGTCTGAACATGCATGACACATTTGTGGACTAGTTAGAGTCCTCCTTTTAGCACCAGGACTGGGATCAATGACCCCAGTCTCTAGCTACATAATTCTTAGTTCAGAGTTCTGTCATGGTAAAGTTTCATGAAGTGATTGTTTTCACATACTTATTGCATGTGCTGCTCTTACTGCTGAATTATGATGTCCTTGAGGGAAGCATATCTTTTCTCATTTGTATCTCTAATTCCAGTGTACAGAGCATGATACATGATAATAGGCATGTAATAAATGTTATAGCTGGAAGTGAAATGTTTTTTACCGCAGGGCAAAATAAAAATGTCTCTTTTTCTAAAATAAGAGAAATAGGCGATATTTTATTCTCTCTCTCTCTCTCTCTCTCTCTCTCTCTCTCTCTCTCTCTCCCTCCTTCTATGGATGTGTATATGTGTGTGTGTGGTGTATGGTACACTCCCGTATGTGTACATGCAGAGGTTGGAGAGAAATGTAGAGATGTTGTTTGTATCTGTCTACCTCTTTGTCTTATTTCCTCCAAGGAGGTTTCTCACTGAAGTCCAAGCTGGATATGTAAGCTAGGCTGGCTAACCAATGGAGTCCCAGGATTTTATTGCCTCCAATGATGGGTTACATGCAGACACTTGATGCCTGATTTTTCCTGTAGGGGCTGGGGATTGAAATCCATGTAACCCCAGCTAAATCAAGCCCTATCTCTGCCATTGAAATTCCCAGCTCCTTCCTACCTGACATGAGCTCCCCTCTTTCCAAATTAGAAAATAGTTTTTGATTCTAGGAGGTACTGCCATACTAGTGATTTTCCTGACCATCTCGTTTCCTGTGCGTTGTTCTAACATCTGTTTGCACATCTGAGGACTGGGCAGCAAATGTTTGTCAGGACGAAATACACACAGGGAGGAGGAAGCAGAAAACATTTGGTCCAATTCTTTCTTCAAGTCCCTTGGTTTTCTGGTGAGTCTCCTTTTCTATATCTCTAACACGCTGCGTATTTACTCTTTACCATTTCATCATACCAACACAAGCAAAAGCAGTCTCGTCATTCTGTCTTCCACTGTCTTTCCCAGTCCCAAATACTCTATTTTCTCCATGGATCACTCCAAAATCTAGATTTCCACCCTCAATCTTTTTTAATATCTCATGGTTTGATTTATATACAAATGGCTGTATCGCAAGGTTAAGGTCAAAATCAAAACCAGTCATGTTTTAACCAAGATTATTTTCTTTCTGTTATTGTTTTTGTCTACTTCTGTTAAAGTCTCTCAATTTTTCTTTGTCAGTGACTTAAATATACTGATGTGATATGTTTTGCTTCTTCTTCTTTCCCTGAACATTTTCAATATGCCAAATAATTTATATAATTCTGATCCTATTGCTGAAAAAATACATTCACTCAGTTTTAGTTTCTCCTTCATATAAATCACAGTGTTGGCATGTTGTTGTCTCTCATGTTAAGTCAGATTAAAGACAGCCATTCTCCTGATTAGAAGCTTGAATTTTCTCCTCAACTTTCTGAACTCAGTTTACATGCCCATAGACATGGCCATACTGGTAACAGGGAAATTCAGACCTCAATGTGGTTATACTTGCTGTTTTTTGTTTGCTTGTTCATTTTTGGTTTTTTTTTTGGGGGGGGTGGTTGTTGTTGTTTACAATTCCTAAGCTCAGTTCATTGACCACATTGGACATCAATGTGGATCCTGGCCTTGTCCTAAAAATTTCCCATTTGCTGCATTCTCTTGGTGTTTTTAGCTGGAAAACATCCACTCTTTTCATCCCAACAAAATGAAAGTACACTGATTATTCAAAGGCTCTTCCTAATTTTTTATTTAAGTAAAATGCTTTTTCTGCTTTTCATTCATGAGAAAGCAATGCATTCTAAAGTAAGTTGTTTCTCCTTTATTGTGATGACCATCTGTATTATGTATAGCATAATTTTTATCTTGCCACTGTTTATCTTCCATTACAATAATTACTTTCAAATAGAACTTATACTTTCTTAGTTCATTCTTGAATGATAGACAGATTGCTGCAAATATAGTGTATAAACATCATACTTCATTGGACTTGGAAAATAGCTGTGACATTGTAAAGTGACTGTGTGAAACCTATCTAAAGGACAGATCTATGAGAAGAATTTTTCTCAATTGCAAACCATGATATTGTGCTATGAGAACATTTTCAGTTTTTTTTTATCATCATATAGTGGTTTATTTAGAGATGTGGTTTGGGTTTGTGCAATCATGTGTTTATGCATGTGTGTGGTTTGTGTGTGTGTCTGTGTACATGCATGTGAGTGGATTTATGTGCATATGTGTGTATGTGTATATGTGTGCCTTATAGATTCATTCTTCCAAAAATTTTCACCTATCTTGAAGAGTTTAGACAATTTTCACTGATTTCTAAATACTACTGTGACTGTGTGATTAGCACTTCCATTTTATTAGGCATTATAAGTCACTTATGAATCACTTAACGGATTCGAGAACATATGCTTAAGTTATATGTAAATACCATACTATGTTATGTGAGGAACTTGAATATTCTCCAATTCAAAAGTTGATTCAATTAATTTCTTCTGCTATCAAAGGGGAGAAAGACTTTCCATTGCATCCACATATTTTATCTTGCTTTGATGGGAAAACCTATAATACTCTAAAATGATTTTATATTCTGAGGTGGAAGTGAATAACAACATTAAAAAATATGTGTTGATATTTACCACATTGCTAGCAAGTATGATAAAAAATACTTTGTACACATGCTAGACTTCTTCACAGCAATCTCGAGTATTAGTACTAGAATCATTGTTTATAACAAGAAAATAGTTCATGTGAATTTTGGTACTTCATTGCCATTTAAGTAATCCATGGGTATTCTGCTTATATTATTTAAAACTAAATTTTCCTATTCATCATTAAAATATCTATATTTTCTCTACTTGTTGCTAATAATATTATCTTTTCTATACCTTCTCCTAGACACAATTTTAATTTTTCTAAGATTTTACATGTGAATAATATAAAATGTAATGTGCTATTCAGAAATCTGTTATTGATTGAAATTTGGATATTTATTGGCTGGAGCCAGCATTTGATCTCCAACAGCATTTATTGATATGTGAATTATGACTCACTGGTCTTGCTTAGTGAGAGGAGGTTTCTAATGTATGGGCTTGTCTGACATTATAGATTATGTCAGGTGCTATCAAACAAAGGCAGAATTCACACTACTTCTTGCTGTCCATTTAAACACAAAGTGACCAACCTGGAAAATCCACGAGCTTTTCCTAACATGATAACAACATGACTTCCTGTGTCATAATTTAACGCTTTTTCAGTGGCATGCAAGAAATTAAAACTATAATTCAAAGTTATTCTCCTTGAAGTAAAGCCAGTACATTTTCACATTTAGTATTTATTTCATGTCCAATTTTTTGAAAGCGATGGGAATATAGATGGAAATGTAATCCTGTTTTCACAAGCCATATTTTTAATTGGAAAAAATAAGTAAAATTCAGACAAAAATTAATCTTATATACAGATACACACTTTTAAGAGAACAAAGAAGCTTAGTATGTTAGGATAAATGCTAAGCAGTGATGTTAAGATACTTGTGCCTGTTGTATTCAACTCGTGTCACTTCTGATGGATGCTTATGTTTTAATGGTCATTTAACTCTTGTTAATATCCACTCTAGATGTGAAGGTAAGTGGATAAAGTATGGTCATAGAAATTGAGAAGCTAGGACAAATGTAATCAGCAGGAAACAATCATGTGGAAAATCTGTTATGTGCAGTTAGCGGGAAAGATGTAAAATTCTTATGGCACAAGAGGATAAATTCTAGAGCTGACTCAAAAGACTCATATGGTCAGAAGGTAGTGTAGTCCAAATACAATGTAGTGTAGTCCAAAGGCAGATAATCCTAATATATTAGTAGAATACATTGTGAAAGAGTGGTTTTCTGGGCTTAGGTTCAAGTTGTCTGACATTGCATGGGATGTCCTGATATACATCTCTTCACTGAGTATATAGGTATGTGGGCAATACTGCAAAGTGTGATTGGAAATAGGTGTCACTATAAAAAACAGGGTTTAAAAATGCAAATGCACATATACATTGCAATGCATAATAAATGTTTTTTTCAGACAATAATTGTCAATATTCCCATTCTTGATATAACATTCATGTAAGTAGTAACCTTGGAAGTAATGTGACTATTTAAGGTTGAACTTTCAGATTGTAAAGATATAAGCTAGGGATGAATATAAGAGTCATTTTTTCCTTGTGAATTGCCTGAGTTGTCAGGGGAATATTGCTTAGTGGAGCTTTTCAAATGAGGGATAAGATCATTTTTATTAAAAACTCACAGAACCAATAAAGATAAAATTCTATTGCGTTGATGTGGGGGCCCTTTTGCTTTGTGACATATTTCAAGAATATGCGTTGATTTCAGTTACCTTCACTTTGCCACATATCTCAAGATACATTTAGACACTCAAAGAGGATTCCCTAAGTCACAAGCGGTGCACACCCCTCAATTGTCAACAATGTAACCTTTGCAGCTCTCAAATCCCATCTTCACTTGTCAGATAAATAATAACATGTTATTTGATAGACTAAAATTTAACTACTATAATATAAAAAATATGCCAATAAGTAAATACCAACTATTCTTTCATGCAGAAATCCCAAATGTTTTGTATCTGCTTTGCCAATACAATATCAACACATAAGATATGATGATGAAAATGAATCTGTTTGATAATTTGTGGCATCATGTTTGATTGACAGATCCAGAACATTGTGTCAGAAGAAAAAAAAAACCACTTAAACTCATTATAATCACTTATATTTGTTTATTTAGCAACCTAGACAAGATTTCCTGGATGGACTGGGGTAGGTGAAGATAGAGAAACTTGAGGGATCAGGTTGGTGAGTGGATGGAAGGGGAGAGAACTGAAAGAGATAACTAGACAGGGGCTGCATTTCAGGGTCAGGTAGAAATCCGATGCAAGGGAAACCCCCACAAATCTACAAGCATGACCCCAGCTAAGACTCCTAGCAAAAATGGATGTATAGCTTCAACTAGCCATCTCCTGTGATCAGATTGGTGGCTACCCCAGTTGTCTTCAGAAAACCTTCATCCAGCAACCGATGGAAACAGATACAGAACCCCACAGACAATCAGTCTGAGTCTGGGCAATTCTGCTGAAGAGAGGGAGAAAGGAGTCAGAGGGGTCAAAACACCACGAGCAAACCCATAGATGCAACCAACCTGGGTTCATAGGAACTTACAGAGACTGAACCAGCAACCAGGGAGCCTGCATGGGACTGACATGGGTCTCTCTCTATATGTGACAGTTGTGTAGTTTGGTCTACTTGGAGGACTCCTAACAACGGGGGCAGGGCTGCTTCTAATACTTTGCTTGGCTCTTAGGAACCTATTTCTCATATTGAATATCTTCCTCAGCCTTTTACAAGGGGCGGTGCTTAGTCTTACAACAACTTGATGCCATACTTTGTTGTTATCTCCGTACCCACTGGAGAGCTGCCACTTTCTGAAGAGAAACAAAGGAGGAGTGGATGGGGATCAAAGAGGAGGTAAGAGTTGAATGGGATACGAGGGAGGAGAAACTGCATTTGAGATGTAAAATAAATAAATCAGAAAAGAACAAAAATAAAAAAATATTCTAGTATGCTAGTAATAGAGTCATTGAAGTAATCATTTGGGCAGGCGGGATGATCACAATTATTGATATTGACTAGTAGGACTAATGTAAATAACTTGAAGAAAAAGTTAAAATAATATTCACCTCAAAGTACTTTTATTAGTAATTAAGTATATGTTTATTAACTTGTGGTTTAAAAGCATATATTTGTCCTGACTCTGAGTTTATTTAGTGACGTCCATGTCTACACACTAAAGACACACTAAGTACTTATAGACTCTGCTCTGAAAAACAAAAGATTTGTTCTGCAAATGAGACTTTTCTGTATACACAGAGGATTGATTTAAGATTTAGAAATGATGGTTAATTGGAAAAGAGTTCATTAGTATAAAATAATGAGTTAAAAGTCCATTAATTCTTAAATCTTTCTGTAATTAGATTTAGATATATGGTAATGTAAGTATTATTACATCAGCTAATAGTTTGGAGCATCTAATTATGAACTGGATGAGTGTCTCAGAAGTAACCCTTTATTCTTCTGGGATGTTAATTGAGCTTCCACATGTTGGTGTTGCTACACTCAAGTAGAGGCTTTGGTACACAAAGCACTATTGTATCAAGATTGGAAGGCAAGTTTGTGTTCTCCACAAATGAAAAAAAAAAATCCATCCATGAAAAAAGTTACCAACACTCCAAGGAAGCAATCAGCTAAACCAGAGTATGCGGCACTCTGTGATGATCAGATCGATGCCATCTACAAGAGGTAGACAATGCCTAGAAAAAAGAGGAGACTCCGGTGGTGCAAACAGACTGTAGATCTTAGATCTTGATGGAGAGTGGGCAACCCCTCCAAACCTCATATTGAAATTTGTCACTGAGCAATTTTTTTTTTCGCTGAGCAATTTTAAGAGGAGAAAACTGGAGGCAATTGAGTGTGTAGGCTCTTGTATGAGTTATCATAGGTGATGATTCCTGATAAAGAGGATAAGCTGAGCTTAATTTTCTCCTTCTGTCTTATTTGTCAAGTGTGATGCAGCATCACATAACTAGACTTTATAGTCTCTAGAGGCTTTGGAAACTGGCTTTATTGATGATACTGTTTCCAGTCTGTGACAGTCAGTTATTGGAGTAGAAAAGAGACTAAGATCCCAATTTTAACAAAACAACCATAATTAACAAGTGCTGGAAAAAAAAAAAAAACCAGGACAATTGAACATGTATTTACAATGTTAGAATTACTTAAATGGTTATAGATGCTAGTCACATTGTGTTTTAAACTCTACACTAAAAGGATTGAAGAGAGTGGGTAGAAGTGAAGTACAAAATCATGGTAAATGTTAAAGTTAGGTGAGTGAAACAGAAGCTTTTATTGATGTGGGGTCCTAACTTAGCTGGGCAGCAGTAGTAAAACACTATAGACAAAATAGCAACTTTTTTTTTTTTTTTTTTTTGCAGTTCTGAAGACTGAGAAGTGTAAATTGAGACACTAGCAGACTTGTCAGCTGCTGGGGTTTTTGGCTTTGAGATGATGTGATGGAAGGAAAGTGGTCTCTCTTGAGTCAGTGGTCTCTCTTTATACCAGTTGCATTCACTAGCATCCCTCTGTGAGCTGATCACCACCCACATGGCTGCCAAGCTTGTGACATCACCTCAGATGCTGAGATGTTATCAATGTCATTTTGGGTGGCCAATTTGGGTCATTTGGGAGGCTACCTTGCCTTGCAGTGTAGCTGTTCTTGATTCAATTTAATGGACGAGTTTTCTGTGCATCTCAACTTGAACAAAGCCCGACTCTAGGTTCCATCTCCCTTATCCTCTGTGTTCTCTCCATCTAAGTGAGGCACAACATTCTCAAGAAACAAAGGTTTCACAGGAAAGGAAATTTTGTGCCTTTTCCCTTGACACTCCCTGCCTGGGGATTTCTTACGACCTTGAGGCTTCTAAAAGGATGCTTTTGTGTTTTATCTAGGAATTTCAATTTAGTCTCAGAGTTATTCCTGGTTTCTATAACTTCCATACGTAAAATGGTTTTTACAAGACTTTCTAAGATAAGTTCTCTTTTTAATTATTTTTTTTTTTCTGAAACACAAGACTATGAAAAAAAAAATCCCATCTAGGCAGTTTGCTTTAGTGGGAGCCTGACACACACAAGAATCACTCAAAGTGCTTACTTTGTATTTTGAGATTAACATCTAAACCAAGTGCAGATTTAGTTTGCAGTAAAGCATTCTGACTTTGTTAAAAAATGCTCTCTCTGTGGATCTTGAAAGTTCTCTCGCCTCACTCATATATCATAAGTTTGAGAGCGAAACAGCAATCGCCCGAGACCTAAATTTAATCTTTGACGCTTCATTCATGTTCTTATTATGAAAAATATTCATATTGGCAGGAAGTTGATGGGCTCCATCATTCTGAGGTAGAATGTTGCTATAAAGGAGTGAATTTATGACTTGCTGCACGAAAATAATATATTTATGCAAAATAATTCTGTAAAGCGAAAACATCTGCTTCTGCATTTAAGGATATAATCACATGAGAGTATAGACAGAATAATAACAATATAATTTAAAACCCCAATCCTCTTCACTGGGATCTTTAAAAAGATAATTTGAAGATATTGTCTTTGCATGGGAAAATATTGAAAATTCATAGTGACAGAGATCTGCAAAGGGCCTGATGCTACTTAGAGCATCTGATAATATCTAGAGGAGAACATGTGCAGTCTAGTGAAGAGACCTCATATACCCTATGGAATTTTGTATTAAAATACACTGTCTATGTGTTTTCAAATGCTTGCCACATCTTTGAGTACACTATTTTTATACTGTAGTGGATCCTGGATTCTTAGTATCAGTCATGTTGGAAGAAGACATGGAGATTGTCTTTGAAAAAATTGTGTATTTTTCAAAGCTTCAAAATATTTATGATCAACTCCAAATGCACCAGATAATTCCTCTGGAATATAACTTAACAATATTTTCAGGACTTCATCTTGGCATTGGCCACTTTAAGATAGCTAAGTGGTCAGCCCTTAAAATCCATATATATGAGTAATAGTAAACAAACTTATCAGGTTGTAGTTATATATTTTGACAATGTATATCTATCAATCTACATATGTCTGTGTATCTTCCTATATTCATCTATCTATCTATCTATCTGTCTGTCTATCTATCTATCTATCTATCTATCTATCTATCTATCTATCTATCTTGATAACAAAAAAGAAACCATTCTATCTATCTATCTTGATAACAAAAAAAGAAACCATTATTTAAAGAGAGAGCAAGGGGTTGTGTGGGAGGGTTTGGAGGGAAGAAATTGAAGGGGAAATGATGCAATTATGTTTTAATTAAAAATGATAATGAAAAGACGACTTTGTTTTTTACGTGATTTCCTCAGAGTGCACTGCTTTTCTTCAATTCTTATAGTTCAGTGCAAATGTGGTTAAGGAGTAGGCAGGATGTAGCTGCCCCCATTTTTCTGTTTAATCTGAATCCCTGGACTGTTTTAATGGTTATTTCTTTGTCACATTCTGCCTGCCTGACTACTCACTTTCCTCTTGTTTTACAAATCATGTATTCAACACCTATTATGTGTTGCAAATGTACAAGAAACCGGGCACTACACACACTTGATAAACATGATACTAATAACAGAACTATGATAATTTGTATAACCTCTGTATTTAGATCTTGAAACATCTTTTACAGTGATTACTGGTAATAAGAATATTTTTGAGTTAAACTCTCTCCTATTGTTTATAAATCTATACCATTCTTTGGGAGGCTGGTGTGAGAATGGCTCTGTAGACTTTAGACTAATACTCTGTATAAGCCTGAGTTATTTGTCAATGAGTTCTATAAACAATTAATTAGCTATATTAAACCAATGCAGTCATTACTATAAATCTAAGTTGTATAGGACAATCAGATCAGAGTTTTACTTCGTGATATATGAAAGCCTGTTATTTAACCATTTTATGCAAGGTAGATTTTTAAATGATAATATAAATGACTGAAGTCCTACTCTTTGGGGTTATGCATATGATCAACCCAATGCATTTGGGCTTTTCCAATTTCTGGCCACAACTTACGTATAAGAAATACAATTATCTGCCAGTAGAATCCTAGTAAATGACCTGAAAATAAAACATATTTAAAATATTATGCAAGTGGTCTGATTAAATTAAACCAATAACTTCTATACATATCAGTAATAACCTCTTAGGAATTGCTCCAAAACCAGACACTGGTAATAAACAGAGAGGAACTCAAGAAATTATAAATAATAGCAACACAAATATATAGACTCATATAAAGAAAACTCTACAAACACTGAAAGACATAAAAACAGAATTTACTGAGAAGAAATATTTCTTCCTAGCATGAAAACTGAATGTAATAAAGATTTTATTTCCTCTACAATTAAGTATAAATAAAATGGGAAAGAAATCGCAATAAATTTCAGCTAAAGTACTCCAAGATGAACTGTTAAATACAACCCATACAAATAGCTGAGAGACTTTTCAAAACACAAGGCATAGGACTAGCGCTGAAACATACGTTTATTCCCATCTCCGCTCTACATAGCAAGTTCTACATCAGCCAGAGCTGTGAGGTGATATCCTTTCTCAAAACAAAACAAAACAAAGACATGCTTTGACATTTCCTTTAGTAGTTACTAAGCATAGCAGTCACATATACTCAATCTAATATGGGTAAATCAAACATGTATAAAGAGCGGTGCTATAACTACAGATTTTAATGTACACTATTAGGACAATGCACTATGTGTAAGGAAATAAGAAAATTTATTTGGAAAGCAAAAATAAATATATGCTATTTTATTTTTTGAAATTATAACTAGGTCATTTTGTCCTTCCCTTTTCTTTAACTGTTGTTACAAAGACACAATCATATCACACACACACACACATTTTAAATACAGAAATATCACCTTTTCAGCCTGCATAATTTTTCCTGGATGCATATTATCTCAGGGGTAACTATTTGGTGTTGGATAATCAGTTAGTGTCCTCTTTTGGGGGGAAGACGGTTTCTCCTGCTCTCAGCATTTTAAAGTTGTCCTTAGATCTTTGTCTATTGTTGAAGGCATGTGAGCTTCTATGCTAGTGTGTCCATTGACATCAATGTTTCTCAGGTCTTCTTTACACAGCTATGTTGATGAGACTTGGAAATATATAACTTACATATATTTTCATGTCTTACAACACTGAAAAGTAATGTCCCATGTTTATTGGTAGTATTTATTTCTCCGATTATCTATCTTCATCCTTGGAATTGGTTTTATTTGTTTCATCACTTATTGTAAATATTTGAAAATTTAATGTTTAGAATTTTATTTACACAAAAAAAAAACAAAAGAGAACATCCTTTTCTGAAAATACGGAAAGACTAGTTTTGGAAGATTTTTTTCCCCATAATTAAATAATTAGAGTTTAGTTTAGAATTATACCCAGGTAAAAGTTAGCAGTGTACCTTAAATTCTAGGCAAAGATAATTCCATTTTAGTCTCTGAGCAATAGAGAATAATTAGAAATTTCTACTATTTCAGGTTCCCTATCCTCAGCTGCCCAAGGAACTAACTGGGGCCATCGCCTTGGGCTCCTGGGAGCCACTCTAGGTTCAAGTCTCTTGCCAAC